>NC_139712.1:34882307-35082307 GCF_964188405.1 Protomyctophum parallelum | reverse complement strand
GTGTTCTACCGGCACAACCTTTACGAGTAGATCTTTACCTTTTGGGTAACGCTGATCTACAAGCTCACAACACGTTGCGGCACGTTGTGAAATACCAGAGCTCAACCACACACATAAAATGACTACTCTTTTAGTTTTACTGGATCTCTTCTCCACTAGGCCCGCCGTAACTTTTATCCGTAGTTTTTATTTGTTGACAGAATTGTCCATTTATTTAGTCAGATTAGTTTTAGTCATCATACTGTAGCTTAGTTTTTATTTAGTTTTCATCAGTGATGATTTATTTATTTACGTTTAATCGACACAATTAACACAGCTGTGCTGTTTACAACTGCCAAGGCATGGTGGGTGGTCTTGTCCGAAGATCTGCCTCACAGTAAGCCTGGTAAAAAGTAAAAGAATAAAAATAAAAAGTGCACAGCCAATTGCTATAATAGCCAGTCAACAGAGACTACAGTATAGCAGCAAAGGCAAAACGATAAGAATGGAGAACATTGTGGGTGGCGTAGTCAATTTGTGAGAGTCAAAGATAAGTTGTGGTGAGTCCACATAATCCTGGCCTAACTCTAATAAGAAGATTAGAAAAGGTGATTGTGTCTCCGATCAAGTGTCCCCAATTTGGAATTATGGCCGCGACACGTTGGTGGGGACGCGATGCTCAACAAGCAAGCAAACCAACTGGCCCCGGAAAAACAATAGGCTACTGTACTGATAGATAGGGTACAGTAAGTTTAGAGTGGTAATTTTCAGCCTATTTTGTGTCAAGGCCCATTATTTATTGGGCATTTGAGCCACGGACCGCCATTTGATGAGATTTAGCCTCTCAGACCCAACATTTAGAATATTTTGTTGTCGTTAGATACGATTTTGTCCACAATTCCATGCTATATTGATGTTGGTACGATAGAGAGACAACAGGGAAACGTTCAAAATAACAATTATTCTACATTCTCTAATTGTGTAGACTTCTTATAAATTAAGTAGCCTAATGCAGATGTTTAACAGTAATTTAACTCTTGAGAGCGTACAATGAAACCAAATGGACCTGTTTATATAAATCTGCAGAAGGTGTGGATGCGTATTTATTATCCAGCTCTGCAATGAGTGCAGTCAATTTAGTAAGCCGTTCCGTATTCTGTCTCCTTTGGTGGCCCATATAGGAAATAATATGTCCTCTTAAATAAGCTTTCAGGGTTTCCCAAAAAACAGATGCTGAGATCTCTGGGGTGGTATTAGTACTGATAAAGAAATCAATTTGATCATTCAAGAACTGCACAAAACCCTCGTCCGAAAGCAAGAGGGAGTTAAAACGCCAGGGAGCGCGGGAGTCAGTTTTCCCCACAAGGGAGATTTCCATCGTCACAGGGCTATGGTCTGAAATAACAATGGCATGATATGAACAGCCTCGAACCGAAGACAGAAGTTTATTATCTACTAAAAATAAATCAATACGTGAAAATGTATGATGTATGATCGTTAAGAAAATGCCAAGGATCTGAAACAGCATATTGATTGAGAAATGAATGAATTACTTTAGTGGATTTAGATGTTGTGGCACCCTTCAACGAGGAGCGGTCTAAGGCAGGGTATAAGCAGCAATTAAAATCCCCACCCAAAATGAGCTGATGAGTGTCGAGGTTTGGTAGTGAAAACAAAAACTTTTGAAAGAAATTATCATTATCCCAGTTTGGTGCATAAACATTTGCTAAGACCAATGGAGTATTTTGGAGCTTTCCTGTGACGATAACATAGCGGCCCTGTGGATCTGCAATGAATTTAGAGACAGTGAAGGGTACCGACTTGTGAATTAAAATGGCTGCTCCTCTAGATGTGCTAGGGAACGATGAGTGATAAAGTTGCCCAACCCAGCTCTTGCGCATTTTGAGATGGTCGGAAGGGGCTAGCTAGGTCTCCTGGATGAAGGCTATTTTAGTATCTATGTAAGTGGCAAAGCACCCTATTACGCTTTAACGCCGAATTCAACCCTCTGACATTCCAACTGGTAAAGGGCCATACGGGTCCATTTGGTTTCATTTTACGCCCTCAAGAGTTAAAGATCCAACTCCAACTCTCCATCATTTAGCTGGGGACCACCTGGAACCCCGTCAAGGACTACTGGTGGTCAATTTTGAGACATGGTCTAGAAATGTGTCCATGTACTGTAGTAGCTATTCGGAGGGGACTGCATTAGTCTTGCATATTATACTGTAGCCAGACAACTATTCCACAATCTCAGAAATGCTCTATAGAGTCTCAGTCTGGAAATACACCTCCCGAAATCCGAGTCAGGAAGCCTTAAAGGACAACTTTAGTTTTTTTCAACCAAGGTTCATGTTTTAGGTTGTTATTAGAGAAACTAAAAGGTGAGTGTTAAATTTCTTTCATTTGCTACTTACTTTCGTTTTAGGGATTTTAGCTCTTTTTGACAAGGGGTGGGGGCATTCGAGCATGGGGCTAAATTTGTATTTTTTCACAAAATGTTATGGCGATTTCATTTTATTTTATTTACTATAGTCCTACTAGACCCCAAGAAATTACATCTGGCCACAAAAGATCACAAGATCTTTGTATGTCTACAAACTGACATATTGAACCTATACACACACAGTATAAGCCTTCCCACAGTATAGGCTACCTTCATATTCAGTAGATCCTGTGATCTTCCGTGGCCAGATGTAATTTCCTGGGGTTTATTAGGACTATAGTAAATAAAATAAAAAAATCACCATAAAATGTTGTACAAAAATACATATTTAGCCCCATGCTCGAGTGCCCCCGCCCCCCCTGTCAAAAAGAGCTAAAATCCCTAAAACGAAAGAAAGCAGCAAATGAAAAACAATTAATACTCATCTTTTACTTTCTCTAATAACAACCTAAAACATGAACCTTGGTGGAAAAAAACTAAAGTTGTCCTTTAAGGCCCATTTCAAATATTATAGTAAAAGAAAATAGCAGAGCTACAATTTCTCAATGTGACATGATGCAACACGTAATAGTAGGTAGCTATTTTCACTATTATTCCTTTCTCTAAATCTTAGTCATTGCATGTATGCAGTCATTCCAACTATAATACATGCTTTGTAATGTGTAGTTTTTAATGCTTTTAAAGTAAGTACCGTCTAAGTGCCTACTCCTGGTGAATCTTTCTGAAAAACTTCAAATATCTATTACAAAATTACAAAAAAAGTGTAAAAAATTAAAGATTTATAAAAACAAAATAGACAAAAAACAATTCAGCTGAATTTTCAAAATAAATCAAAAAGCAAATACTAGGAACACAACTATTTTAGCTATCTGTTATTTAGTATCAATCTCTCTCTCTCTCTCTCTCTCTCTCTCTCTCTCTCTCTCTCTCTCTCTCTCGCTCCCTATATGTGTATATAGATATAATTTAATAATGATCTATTATTTGACTTTGAGTACTTGAGTATACTTCATTCACCACTGATGGTGATGTGTTGTTGTGTGGACCCCGTCGTCTCTCCCCTCAGACCTGTACACGTTTGTATGGTGATGTGTTGTTGTGTGGACCCCGTCGTCTCTCCCCTCAGACCTGTACACGTTTGTATGGTGATGTGTTGTTGTGTCGACCCCGTCGTCTCTCCCCTCAGACCTGTGCACGTTTGTATGGTGATGTGTTGTTGTGTGGACCCCGTCGTCTCTTCTCTCAGACCTGTACACGTTTGTATGGTGATGTGTTGTTGTGTGGACCCCGTCGTCTCTCCCCTCAGACCTGTACACGTTTGTATGGTGATGTGTTGTTGTGTGGACCCCGTCGTCTCTCCCCTCAGACCTGTACACGTTTGTATGGTGATGTGTTGTTGTGTGGACCCCGTCGTCTCTTCTCTCAGACCTGTACACGTTTGTATGGTGATGTGTTGTTGTGTGGACCCCGTCGTCTCTCCCCTCAGACCTGTACACGTTTGTATGGTGATGTGTTGTTGTGTGGACCCCGTCGTCTCTCCCCTCAGACCTGTACACGTTTGTATGGTGATGTGTTGTTGTGTGGACCCCGTCGTCTCTCCCCTCAGACCTGTACACGTTTGTATGGTGATGTGTTGTTGTGTGGACCCCGTCGTCTCTCCCCTCAGACCTGTACACGTTTGTATGGTGATGTGTTGTTGTGTGGACCCCGTCGTCTCTTCTCTCAGACCTGTACACGTTTGTATGGTGATGTGTTGTTGTGTGGACCACGTCGTCTCTTCTCTCAGACCTGTACACGTTTGCCGTGTCGGAGGGCGCGCTCGTTGGCACCACGGTGGGCAGGATCATGGCAGATGACGGTGACGTTGGCATCAACGCCAGGATGAACTACAGCCTGGAGGACCTGGAGGAGAGCGCCACCTTCACCATCCACACTGACCCCGCCACCCAGGAAGGAGTGGTGGTGCTCGCCAAGGTACAACTTAAAGCAGGCCCGGCCCAAACGAGCAAATAAATTAAAATCACTGGTGGGTGACTAGGCGCCCCCTCCCCATTGAACAAATAAACAAGAATAAATAAACTTTGCGCCCCTGTTCTGCTCCCTACAACAGCAATGTTTCATATGCTTGAAGTTGGGGATATCGTCATACACTTACCAAACTGGCAACCCCCCAAAAAGCTGTGTTAAGCCTGTAATAAGTACTAATAACTGTCATGTATTGGTTGCTTCGGTCACATGACCAGAAACAGATAACAGGAAGCAGGTAACAGAATTGTGTAGAGACACACAATGTTATGTAATGTAATGTTATGTTTATATTATGAGAACGGCTGGTTGAGAGGACAGAGGAGCGTGGCTTACTTAATGAATGAATGAAAAGTCATGCTTTGTGTATGTCTTAATGCAGGTTACACTAACTAATAAGTTATAAGTTAGGCACACAACATTGGTGACGAGGATTAGTGTGGACGTTTGAAGATTGAGTTGAACTACTCTCGGACAAAGATGGACACACTTCATTCTAGTTGTTTGTGTGGTGAAGCATAGGAGAAGAGCTCTATACTTTTACTTGGTTGGCAGGACGGTAGGACCAGATGTCTAGGAATTTTTCAGGGTTCCCGGTGGAATTAATTAAAGTGCGTCCGGCGATCCAGCGTGGCTTTTACTTTTTAATTCTGCAGACAGTGCATATATCTTTTTTTTTTACCAGGCGTGACTCCAACTCAACAAAAAATGGTAAGTAAAAAATATCATGTATTAAATCCTCCACGAGGATAGATGTGTATAGAACTGCCAGATGTGCTAGAATTCAACTATATAACCGGGAGAGACTCGAAAAGTTTCACACGGGCGCGTGTGAGTAGTCCCCACACACCGCGCGTGCCGTGCATGTGCGGGGCCTTCTCACACGCGGGGCGCTCTATGGATCTCGCCTGCCCTGACTTAAAGGGACCCCCTTTTGGTGTTTTAAGCATTATGTTATACTATTGAAAAATAGCAGATCTACAAGCTCATAGCGAGGCACTCAGTGCCACGCTATGAGCTTGTAGGTCTGCTATTTTTTTTATCGTGAAAATGCAGCACAAATATTTGAATATACTGTATATTCTTTCAGAGAGAACATTTTTAACTCATCTTTGCTTCGGAGGGGTTCCTTGAATAACATATTTTCAGATGGGGGTCGTGGTTCATGACCGAAAGAATAAGGTCGAGAATACAAGCGGCCAAAATGAGTTTTCTCCCACGGGTGGCTGGCATCTCCCTTAGAGATAGGGTGAGAAGTTCAGTCACGCGGGAGAGACTCGGAGTAGAGCCGCTGCTCCTTCGCCTGGAAAGGAGCCAGCTTACTGTAGGTGGTTCGGGCATCTGGTTAGGATGCCTCTCGGAGGTCCTCGATGCACGTCCCACTGGGAGGAGACCCCGGGGCAGACCAAGGCACAGATGGAAGGATTACATCGACTCACTGGCCTTGGAATGTCTGTGGATTTACCAGGATTAAGTCACTAATGTTGCTCTGGAGAGGGAAGTCTGGAGCTCTCTGGTGGAGTTGTTGCCCCCCCGACACGTCTACGGATAAGCGGTTTGAAGATGGATGGATGGATGGATGGGTCGGTGGCCAATTACATATCATTTTTGGGGTCCTTGACATGAAATATTGAGCACCACTATTACAGAAACATAGGTATTTCAGAAAACTATCAGAATTTAGAAGACATTTTTGAGTGGTGCAACCACTCCCTTACGGACTTATGTGTGTGGGTGGGTGGCTGGCTGGCTGCCTGGTATGAGCATGAAAACAGCATGGTTGTTTGTTTATGGGAAACACTGAGGGGGATTTCAATTTAGATGGCCTTGTCATACTGAATAATTTGAGGAACTACAGTATGGTCTGCATGCTGTTTTCTTCTCGCCGACACCGGCCGTCTTAATTGAAACCACGGCATTATTTATATGCACGCTCCTCACAGCTGTTGTCTCGCTTGTCATTGACTAAAAACCATCCCCCCGGTCCAGTCTGACTCATGTCCAGTACTCTGCGAAATAATCATCTGTCTTCAGAAAACGTTGGCATCGCCAGGCCGTTGTGAAGCTGTTAATCTCCCATAAGGGTTGTACCAATTTATTTTAAGAGACATTATAGAGCCAGAACGCCAACAAAGTGTGTTTTTTTTAAACTTTCCGCAGCCACAGCATATATGCAATAAGCAGATTCAAGGACTTTAATTGTAACATATCCTCATAGGAGTGCACTTGAAACGTTGGTGTGCTACAAGCACTGCAATGTCCAACTTGTTATATTGAACAAAATATAATACAAGTAGGCCTAAGCTAGGTAATGAAAATTACTGAGACATGTAGTCCCGTATGGCTTTGTCCGCGGCGTAAACGTCTTTAAATAAATACTTTTTGAAAAGCCTATGGAGAAATTGAATGGGGAATTCACTTCTGGGTCTCACGTCGTCATGAAAGGGGGCGGGACTGTGACGCTCTATGCGAGGGGTACCTGGCTGATAACGTCCCATAGCTGGGGGGTAGGAATGCATTTGTACCTCGCGGAGAAAGCATGAAGGTACAAGAAAACGGCTAATCTGGAATGAATTTCCTCGCCCCCGTTTTATTCCACAGCCTCTGGACTACGAGAGCAAGCGGCGCTTCGTCATGGCGGCCGAGGCGGTCAACGACCACGTGGACCCTCGCTTCCTGAGCGACATGGGCGACCTCCAGGACCGTTGCATGCTCAGGGTCGTGGTGACGGACGTGGACGAGCCGCCCGTATTCCTCGCCGCCGCGCCCTACGAGTGGAAGGTCGCGTTCTCTTTTTATATGCACCGGAAAAACATGCCTTTAACGTCCTCCCTTGGAACTTGAGACTTAGAGCAGTGGTTTTCATATTGAGGACCATTATTTAGTTTGCCATTTGAGCCTCTGTTGTTGTCATTGGACAAGACTTGTAAACTAATTAATGCAGATGTGTAACAATAATTTAACTCTTGAGAGCGTAAAAGGAAACCAAATTAGCATCCATTTGGTTTCATGTTAAACTCTTTAAAAATATATATATATTTAGATTTGTATTATCGTGAGAAAGATGGCTTCCATTTTCGCATTGCAACTTTTCAGGACTAGAAAGCCTACAGTTTCTATTAGCTTGGATTCCCTATTGATGATGTAACTGGTGGACGGGTTTCTGAACTGCCCACAGCCCTCCTATGAGACACAGACTGAGTAGAATACAATTGTGCCATTTTATTATGATCATTAGTGAGGACCAATTATATGAAGAGAGGTTGAAAAGTGAGGAAGTGGTCCTTTAACTTGTGACCTAACTGTGAAGTTCTTGATTTCTGTCTGTGAAGCACTTTGAACGGAAACTCTGTATGAAAGGTGCTATAAAAATAAATGTATTAATATTATTATTAAGGTTCCCGAGAACGTGGCAGCAGGTACGGTGGTCGGCACCGTGAGCGCCCGAGACACCGACAGCGTCAACAACCCCGTCAGGTAAAAATGACAATAACAATAATAACAATGATAATAATATGGCCCAGCCCTGTCCAAACTGTCAGCAGGAAGAATGAGTGACACGTCGTGTCGAATCATAGACTTATACTGGAGATGTTGTCTGTCAAAACCTGGCTGCACATGTGGAAAGGATGACACAGAAACAGGATTAATTGATTCTCCATGACCTCCATGACCCCCCTAAAGTTGAGGCCGGCTCAACTTTCTTTTTTGCAGTCCTTGATTTACAATGGAGGTATTTTAGCAGATACGCTCTTTTTTCTTTTTTTTACATTTTTATCCCACGATTTTGCAACCCAATTTTTCACCCAGTGTCAAAATCCTGGGCGATACACTTCCTCTGCCAACCTGGGGAGTGCAGCGGACTGACCTCATGCTTCCTTATATGCATGAGGAGTCCAATCTGCATGCTTCTTTTCACCTGACAGGGGGGAGTTTACCCGGCCGGACGTAGCGCATGGAAGGAACACGTTATTCCGACCAGTTCCTTTCCCCTCCATCAGGCGCCCCGGCTGGCCAGGGGGAGGCAGTTTAGTGACCAGGATTACTGCATGTTTTTTGTGAGGGTATCTACCCTAGGGGACACGGGGAGAACATGTGAGGGTACCTATACCCGGCCTAGTGGACACGGGGAGAACATGTGAGGGTACCTATACCCGGCCTAGTGGACACGGGGAGAACATGTGAGGGTACCTACCCTAGGGGACACGGGGAGCACATGCAAACTCCTCACAGAAAGGCCCTTTTGCCAACCCCACCTCGGGTATGGGCACTGATGACACTGAGGAGAGAGAACACGCCCCCAGCGTCCCCAGCAGCAATCAAACACAGGACCTTCCATCGCTGTGAGGCGACAGCGCTACCGACTGTGCCACCGTGCCCCGGCAGATACGCTCTTAATCCAGACGGAGCGATCGCGTGTAGAGAGTCTTGTCTTGTCGTGAAGGGTGATTTTTCTAAAATGCTCTGAATCACTGCAGGCAAGGGCAGCCATAGACAATGCTTTAACTCTGGCAGTGCAATGTGTTTTAATTAAGAGTCAGGCCATGATACGACCGCCCCGTCCAAACAGTCAGCTATGGAAAAGAATGGCACATGCCACCCAGCTGCCACCGCTGTGATAATGACGAGGTATGTATGGCGGCATGCAGGGCTGGAGGCGCGTAGAGTGGCGGGTGGGGGCGGAACGGTCGCTGCAAGACAGCCGCGGCGGGGGCAACAGCGCCCTAGCCCATTTAGACCCGAAGACGTGTCCGTGTCACCCTTATAGATTTTAACCATTATTTATTAAACTTTTAGCTGTTGAAAAATAGCAGATCTACAAGCTCGTAGCGCGGCACCGAGTGACACGCTACGAGCTTGTAGATCTGCAATTTTTTGAAAATTTGTGAAAATGTGGCGCACATCTTTGAATATATTATTCTTTCACAGCAAATGTTATATTTTCAGATGGGGAGGTCGGCGGCCAATTAGCTTACATGTAATATTTGGGGGTCCTTGACATGAAATGGTTTGAGAACCACTGATATAGAAATTTTATTTTATAAAACTAGTCATGATTTAGAAGACATTTGTAGAATGTGGTCTCAGGTCTTAATGGGCTAGACAGCTCCCCTCCGCGGGGGTGAAAAATCATTCCATTTCAAATAGTGTTACTGGCTCCGCTGCATCCGTTCTTTACCCTTGATCTCAGCGGAGAGACCCCGGCCCCGCTATAGAACACGGGGCCACATTTATCTCACATTACTTTAGTAGGAAATGAGCCCTGCTGAATAAATCATGGGCCCATTTTTCTCTTTTTTCTTTTTTTTTTTTTACCTCGCAGGCTTTTTTTTCTATCTATCGCCGCGGTATTATCACAAAGTGAACGCGGGACGCGCCGGAATGTAATAAAGCAGCGCACGGCGGCGGCCGTGCAGGCATATGGAATTCAGATTTGCGCTCATTTGCAAGTGGAGCACGTTTTTGGGCAGAGAGGAGGAGGAGGAGGAGGAGGCAGCGACAGCGCTTTGAGCTTGTCGTCCACCCCCTCACACACACACACACACACACACACACCCCCACACACACACCCCTCCAGAGTGGCAGGTGCTGCACATCATTGGTATAGCCTCAACCTTGTTCTCGGTGTCAGTTGTTGGCCCGTTGCCGTGACATATTGTTGTCACCATCGGGGGGGCAACGATGCATTTTGACACGATGATGATGATGATGGCAATTTAAACTAGCTCTAGTCAATACTGTAGTCGTAGTATTAGTAATAGTAGTAGTAGTAGTGAATCTTAACGTTTCTTTCTGAAAAAGTCATGTTGCTACATCATTTCATTTTCATGTCAAAGACCCCCACAATGTTTTATATAAAAATCACACCTGTGTGAAGTGACGGGCGCTCTTATCATCATGAATCACATTCCGTGCTCAGCCAATCAAATCATCGCTATGGGGCACACACACACATTGCTCAGCCAATCAAATCATCGCTATATACACACAGACACACAAAGCTTGGCATAGGAGGGGCTAGTGCCCCTCAAAATAAGTGACGCACGTATGCACACACGCACACGTAATTGGCTTTATATATGTCCATTATTTCCCCACAGTAAGCCATGCTGTTGACAACAATGTACGTACGTGGCCCGAAACAGATGACGCATCATTCACTCATAATGTTCTCTCAGTCTTGTGTTTGTGTCGTGATTCATCACAGCAGCACGGCAATCAGTCTTATTAGGCCTGCAGGATGGTGGGCTGAGCACAGATGTGACAAACATTCCCTTTCAAGGTTCTACAGACAATGCAGCAACAAATATATGATATAACAGCAGACATATAGCAGACAATGGGATAGAAAAAAAAAGCAAACAGAGTAAAGAAAGAGTATAATTTGTACATAATGTGTGCATGTTTTCCCTGTAATAGCAATATACGTGAACTTTGTGTGAACAACTTCACAGTAGGCTATGTTCCATATGTACAACACATTTCGTTTTGAAAGCTAGCTAGCGAGAAGAGGGTGAAGGTTCCGGGGGAGCTACCGTTTTCCTCTTCCCTCTTCCTAACCTAGTGACCTGGACTAAACTAGTGAAAATAGCTGATCTACAAGCTCACAAAAGCGCCACGTTTTGGTTTGGTTTTTAACTCCGGGGAATCTTTTTTGGTAATGTTTTTTTCTTTAATATTTTGAAATAATAATAATTAAAAACAAAATGTATTAAAAAATATACAGGGACCCATAGAAATGTGTCGACGACCCACAAATGGGTCCCGACCCGCTGTTTGATCAAAAGTTTTCAAGGTGCTTTGCTTCCTCACCTTCTCGCACACAAAGCCCAGGCTTTGTTTGGTATCTGTCGAAATGATAGAAATACATAATGGAAGTAAAGTGGCTCCAAAGTGGAGCCACTTTACTTCATTTATGATGTGTTTTTGTATTTTTATAATGGGAGTCAACTGCAGTTGACTCCCATTATAAGAAAAAAGTATTGGTCAAAAGCTTTGGTGTCACAGTGGTACAGTATATGGTATAGCTTAGCCACCATGGAGCAGTGTTGAATTCGTCAACTAATACTATGACGGAAAATGTTCGTTGACTGTATAGGGGATTAGTGGACAAGAGATCCAGTATAAGCTATTTTACACTTTTACATTTTACCACTGGGATGCGTTGTGAGCTTGTAGATCGGCTATTTTCAGCAAGTGTAAAGTAACACTTACACAAAAAACACATTTTTGTCGACTAAACCAACTGTAGATTTTGTCGACTAAAATCTTATAATAGCCTACTTAATATAACACTAAGACATTCCAGGTGACTAAAATGTGACTAAAACTAAATGAAAACTATTCAAGAGACTATGACTAGCGGAGCACGGTGGCACAGTTGGTAGTGCTGTCGCCTCACAGCTAGAAGGTCCTGGGTTCGATTCCCGCTGGGGACGCTGTGGGCACTGGCGGCGTGTTCCCTCCTCCTCATCAGTGCCCATACCCGAGGCGGGGGTTGGCGATAGGGCCTTTCTGTGTGGAGTTTGCATGTTCTCCCCGTGTCCCCTAGGGTAGATACCCTCACAAAAACATGCCGTAATCCTGGTCTCTAAAACTACCTCCCCCTGGCCAGCCGGGGCGCCTGATGGAGGGGAAAGGAACTGGTCGGAATAACGTGTCCCTTCCACGCGCTACGTCCGGCCGGTGAAATTCCCCTCTGTCAGGTGAAAAGAAGCAGCTTGGACTCCTCATGCATAGAAGGAGGCATGAGGTCAGTCCGCTGCCCCCCCAGGTTGGCAGAGGAAGTTAGTAAGTAAGTTAGTAAGACGAATTAGGCTCTACAACGTCCTCCCGGTGGGGGCTCAGTGCCAGATGAGTCAGTATACGATACAACAGCAGTGACAATGCACAAAGAACAAAGCATTGAACAACCTGTGAATAAACTGTGGAAAAAGCACATTTGGACTTTGATCAGTTTGTGAGATTCACTGTTAATTTAGTTGACTATAAGGCTAAAGACTAAGTCGACTAAGGTTTTTGATATTTAGTCGACTAAGACTAGACTAAGAGTAAACCATTTCAGAAGATTAAATAGGACTAAGACTGAATATGTGTTGTTCAAAAGACTAAGACTAAATCCTTTCTGGCAAAATTAACATTGCATTAAGACTAATAAGTTGACTAAGGTTTTTGATATTTAGTTGACTATAACTGGGAATAAGCCACATAATTTCAGAAGATTAAGGACTAAGACTAAATGGTGTGTTATTCAAAAGACTAAGACTAAATCAAAATATTCTGAAAGAATCTGACCAGTCTGAAGTAAGTGGTGCAACAGCACCCCCTGTTGGTACCCTATACGGACAGACAGACAGTCATAGGGACGGACGGACGGATAGACATTGCTGCTTGCACTACTCAAAGATAACACTGGTGAGATTAGCAATGGCCGCAGAGACTTATACGGCTGTCCACCCGTTGGAGCCTATACAAAAAGACTTCTTCACCTATTACATTTGTGTGCCTTAGTGTAGTGGTTCTCAAAGTAGGGTCCGGGGACCCTCAGCAAAATGTTATTTATATATCTAGAGCAGTACAAATGGGGGTCCGGTCCACAGATTGATAAATGTCAATGAGGGGGTCCTTGACATGAACATGTTTGAGAACCAATGCCTTAGTGTGTGGCTTTGTGCATGCTTGTGTAATAGTGCTTGCTAACTTGTGCCAATTATGGTGATTTTTCTTTTTCTTCTTCTTAGATATGCAATTGACAGAAGCAGCGACGTCAGAAAAGCTTTCAAAATTGACCCAAATAACGGGACCCTAACTGTGGCTAAGCCTCTGGACAGAGAGACCGCAAACTGGCACAACCTTACCGTCTCAGCCACGGAAACAAGTACGTTCAAATGTGTAATTGTTATATACATAAGCATTGTGTAAAGCAGTGGTTTTCAACCAGTGGTCCGGGGACCACCAGTGGTCCTTGAGGGGGTTCCAGGTGGTCCCCAGCTAAATGAGTTGGTAACAAAATGGGCTCTTATTGCAACTTTAACTCTTGAGAGCGTACAATGAAACTTATTATTGTTAAACATCTACATTGCTACAGTCTACACAATTAGAGAAGGTAGAATTTTTTTTATTTTGGTCAACGTTTGCCTGTTGTCTCTCTTACGGCACCAACATCAATACAGCATGGAATTGTGGACAAGATCGTATCCAACGATAACGACATATCTTTAGTTTTGGGTCTACAAGTCTGAATCTCATCAAATGGTGGTGCGTGGCTCAACCGCCCCAAAGACAATGGGCCTTGATGTGAAAAGGGTTGAATAAACCACTGGTTTAAAGCTCTCAGTCGCCACGACTGATTTCAGTGGAAGCATGTCGTGCACCAAACAAAATAGCAGATCTACACACTCTCACAACACGTCGGAGCCACTATGTGTTGTGAGCTTGTAGATTGGCTATTATAGTTATATTTAGATGACAGCGTATTTGAAGTGGTCAAAACTTAATAATATAAATAATGTTTAGAAGCATCTTCCATAAACAAATGAATGGTCTCAGAAATGTCATAAAAAGCAATGTGTCTTCAACTGGTCGGCTGTATGTAGAACATACAGCAACATAAGGTGTTGGAACGATAATACCTAAACATCACCATTACACTTTCAGTCATGTCAATATTTTATTTTTGCTTTATTCCGTGCATAACTCATTTAAACCTGACATCAGATTCTAAAATGTCTTCTAAATCACGACAGTTTTCTGAAAGACTGTCAAGGTAATGTAATTGGCCGCTGACCCCCATCTGAAAATATGTTGTTCCAGGGACCCCCAGAAGCAAAGATTTGAGTTAAAAAGTTCACTCTGAAAGAATATATATTCAAAGATTTGTGCCACATTTTCACGATTTTTCACAAATAGCAGATCTACTGCTATTTTTGAATAGCTAAAGTATAACAATGCTTAAAACTAGATCCAATTCCGATCATTTGATTTATCTGCCGATACCGATTTTTCCCTTCATATGTCACAATAGTACAATATCTAAAATCACAGACAATATCCTGTCTAATATCATGATATGGATATAAAATTGATACTAGAGATGTCCCGATCACGTTGTTTTGCGCCCAATCGTATTCCGATCATTTGGAAATGACTTGATTGGCCCGATTTCGGACCACGTAATCGGATCGGGACAACCTATACTTAAAACACCAAAGGGGGTTCCCGTCCTGAATGGAATAAGCATTCTGGTGTAGATGAGGAAAAAGCCATCTACCATATGTCTGGCGGTAATGTCTTTATGACAAATGTTAAGTGTCACCCTGGAAGAAGGCAAAGATATTCAACTTCCCTTGTAAAGGATGCGTTTTATGGCCGCGTCCATATGGTTCTGGCTCCCGTCTTGTGTTTCAAAAGGAACATTGGAGACACAGAGTGCCCATTCTTCTTGTGAACAACAGCTTTGTCACTCTGAAGTATTATTTTGGACAGAGCTGTTACAAAGCATTTATGAGACAGCAACAACACCCGACGGACTCTATGGCAAAATGTCAGCGGTGGAACGTAACAAAGTACATTTACTGAAGTACTGTACCTAAGTACAATTTTGAGGTATTTGTACTCGAGTATTTCCAAATACCAGTACTTTTACTTCTGCTCTACTACATCTCCGAGGCAAATATTGTACTTTTAGCTTTCTGTTTGAAAGCTTTAGTTACTAGATACTTTGTAGATTTAGATTATTATTACAAAATACATTAACCACTTCAACACTATACACATTTCAGCCATTTGTCAATAGCAGATCTACAGTACAAGCTCAAAATGCGTCGTGATGCGACACATTGTGAGCTTGTAGACCTGCCATTTTCAAAATGATTTTCAATCAATTTGAAAACTTGATATTGAACATTCTGCATAATTTTAAGTGGATTTAGATGCCAATGCTTTTGTACTTGTTGTACATGTTGAATTCCGAAACGTTTACTTGTAACAGAGTATTCTATTGCAATATTGAAACCTTTACTCAAACAATGCAAGTACTTTTTTTTCCACGACTGCTTCTTCCCAACTGCAGAACAGGCCCGTTTGTCCTCCTCAGTGTCGGTGTCCATCAAAGTGCTCGACATAAACGACAACGTGCCACGCCTCGCCAGGGATTACCAGCCGTATATCTGTGAGGGGACTCAGGCGGGAGAGGTATAGAGACTTGTGATGCGTTGATGCTTCAAGATTATATCCCAGCAATGAGAATCTCTGTGGAATTATAGGACAATTAAGATTGATCAGTAACACATTATCATACAACAACAGCTGTGGGCGTGGCTTAAGTTCAGGTGGGTGGTGCTAACGTGAAAACCAGGTATACTTAATGAACTGGTGGGTGTGGCCACATAAAAACATCATTTTAACAGATTCTGTAAACTTTTTTGGAAAACAATAAAATACATAAATCTTCCTCCTAGTATAATCATAGTGATTTTTTTAGGGGAGGGGGGGTTGATGCTTTTGTTTGACGTTATAATGTGACCCAGGGGGTTGTTAATTCACGTAAAAAAGAGTATACATTCCTCTGCACTCATTGTGAACCATATTGAAATGTCAGAGCAGAGAATAAGATACAGCTGGATTGTACAGTAAGGGCTACTATATATGCACTGATAACATCGTTATCTGTGGAGCTGTCAATTCTGAGATCAGATCAGCAAGCTCGAAACTTGGCGTGAAGCGACGCGCATCGAGCTTGCGTGTGGATCCGCTCCTTTTAACACTTTTGAAAAATTTATCCTAATTAACTAGTTTTGCACATGTTTGCCTCATGTAATGCGGTTTCCACCCGACAGAGACGATTATGGTACAACATTGAGCATGCTGTCCTTATGCTTATTATCGTGCACGCGCGTGCGTCTGCGTGTGTGTGCGTGTGTGTGTGTGTGCGCGTGTGTGGCGTGCGTGCTTGTTATTCAGGTCATTCAGCTGCTCAGTGCCGTGGACCCTGATGACCCCGTGGAGGGTCACCACTTCTACTTCTCCATGGTCCCAGAGAGGCACATCAATCCCAACTTCACCATCAGAGATAATCAAGGTCAAATGTTCCTTTTAGTATTGTTGTGGGATCGGGTGGCCATTTTTGGTGGGGGTTTTTTGAGTGTTCAAATGTAACCAATGCAATCTGGTTCCATGCCTACTAGCCATGCGATCATTGTTTTGGCCTTTGTTCCTGCATACATGGTCTCTATCGCCCGGAGTAAGTTGGGAGGGACACTGTAGGCCTTAAGGATCTTCACCATTGTGCCTCTGTCGAATGCGTTGTTGAAGTCCAATGAAGCAGATACATATAGATAAGCATAATTTCAGTTCAGTCAGATAACTCACGAATTGATTGAACAAATATTTATTAGAATGAGAATACAAGTGTGCATATAATATTTTATCCTGCCGTTCGGCTCTGCTACATTTTTCTCCCTGCTGATCGGCACAATTATACAACCATTAACCATTAAGAGCAGGGAGATAGATACGATAGCAGAGCCCACAGGGTGGCGGTGGGAGAAAACAGCACTTAACAACACCCAGGAACACGATAGCAGAGCCCACAGGGTGGCGGTGGGAGCAAACAGAACACGATAGCAGAGCCCACAGGGTGCGGTGGGAGCAAACGGAATACGATAGCAGAGCCCACAGGGTGGCGGTGGGAGCAAACGGAATACGATAGCAGAGCCCACAGGGTGGCGGTGGGAGCAAACGGAACACGATAGCAGAGCCCACAGGGTGGCGGTGGGAGCAAAAGGAACACGATAGCAGAGCCCACAGGGTGGCGGTGGGAGCAAACGGAACACGATAGCAGAGCCCACAGGGTGGCGGTGGGAGCAAACGGAACACGATAGCAGAGCCCACAGGGTGGCGGTGGGAGCAAACGGAACACGATAGCAGAGCCCACAGGGTGGCGGTGGGAGCAAACGGAACACGATAGCAGAGCCCACAGGGTGGCGTTGGGAGCAAACGGAACACGATAGCAGAGCCCACAGGGTGGCGGTGGGAGCAAACGGAACACGATAGCAGAGCCCACAGGGTGGCGGTGGGAGCAAAAGGAACACGATAGCAGAGCCCACAGGGTGGCGGTGGGAGCAAACGGCGCATAACAACACCCAGGAACGCGTATGCAGAGGAAGGAACTTGCAGCAAGAATCCAGCCTTAGGTGAGCTTAAATATCCCGCCCAATTGGTCAGCTGATTGCCACGTCAGCGAATGACGTCTTGGGTCTTGCATAACACTGAATGAGCCCCTTGAGTATATCTGACTGAACTAACTCCACAAGCTACGTATCATTAGTTTTCATGTCATGAACCCCCAAACTGAACGGACATGTCTGACCATGAACCAAAAATATGTAGGCTATAAGTAATAGATCTATAAACTCAGCTTTGCGCCGCCTTTCAAGCTTGTTGATCTTCCACTTTTGATGCCTTTGTGGTTGATTGATTGATGTATTTATTAACAGTTTGCAGATTTACAGTACATTTTAAGCACAACTCAATACAAAAACTTAACTGTGGACGACATACTGATAAAGCATTACACTTGCATTACAACAGGTCCACCCTTTTCAATTCATCAGAGTATGGGACGCTGTATGATCAAGTATAGGGCGTTAATTTACGAGAAGAAAAAGAAAACACAAAAAAGTTTGAATATGGAGATAAGGGTGTTCCTGCTCATTTTACACAGTGCAAAGCAACGTGTAATGGAATGGCAAAACATGGACACAGCTGCGCTGTAACTGTAACTCAAATTAAAGCAATTTAGAATACTGTGCACAACAACAATATTATTGTCTGAAGCATTCCTTTGTGGGCATTTTCGAGACAACAATACCAACGTTTTGAAATTATATTATAATATATTTTTGGAACCAACAAATGACAATACAGAAGAACTTCAAAATTACACACTCTCTCTCTCTCTCTCTCTCTTTCTCTCTCTCTCTCTCTCTCTCTCTCTCTCTCTCTCTCTCTCTCTCTCTCTCTCTCTCTCTCTATCTCTCTCTTAGAGTTAGTCTCAGTGGAAATCTAAAAATTTGACAATGAAAACTAGATAAAGTTGTCGTACAAGTTCCTTATAAGCTGCCTGGTTGGCTGGGTGGATTCTGCACAATTGCTAGTAGACCCCCGAGGAGTGAAAATCTCTGCTCTATAAATGTATTGCAGTCAGAGGCAGGCTGAGATCACTTTGTGCAGTATAATTTAAGTTACCAACCATGGGCGGGTGCCAAAGCAAAGTGGCTCCAGTCCATACATCCACCTGCAACCACTCATTTGCAGTGCATACAGTCTAACCATAAGGCCATTACACCCAGAGGAATGTACTATTCATAAATATTTTGTTGGCATCCATTCCAAAGTTATTAAGTGTATTATCGTCTCTGTCGGGTGGAACCCTCATTACAGATGTGCCATTCCAAACTCTTCGTGCTTTCCTGATCTTTTCCTGAGAGTTTAGTGAAAATGCATGTTTTATTCCCTTATTATTAGCCTAATGCTAATTCTACTGCTTTGCTACTGAAAAGCAGAGGAACTCTATCTATTCACGGACTCTGAATAGAATTAACATATAACACCTTTTCTCACTGACAGTGTTTTGTTTCTGACACTGATAATCTACTGAATGGCCACTGGGAGGTCATTGTGAAGTTCTCAAACGTACATTCAAAAACGGTCAAGGGCAAATTCTTCTTATAACTGTCAGGTGTGTAAAAAAAAAACGTAGCTTGTTTTGCGTTTGGAGTTTGTAGATCTGCTACTTTTGATGCTTTTTTGTGTGATGTTGTAGTATGATCAAGTGGCGTTATAATTCACACAAAAAAAGTACAAATATGGAGATACGAAGTTTAAGTTTAAGTAGATACATTTAAGAAGATTTATTGAAGGGATGATGGGGAAATGACGTCAAAATAATTGCTATCGGAAGACACTGCAAACTATAGCAACATTATTTGGAAATTTGAAGCTGTTGAGTGAGCAAAAATGGAGGCTCATGGAATTTTGAAATTCAGTTTTAGTTTTCTCTTACATCTGAGCCTTTGGGTGAAGCAGATGCTGACTGTATAAAGATGTCATTTTATTATAATAAGATGGGTACTTGCTGTCATGGGTATGACTCTGAGTAGTGAAGATAGCAACATCAGCCAGTTAAGTATGGTTAAAATAGTTCAGGGAAAAAAAGATTGGACGGAGATGTTTGACTGTGGCAAAGTTTCAATATACTATGTATATCATCTCCGTTGGGTCCAAAACTTACTTCTCAGGATTAAAATAAAAGCCTAGCAAAAGTAGCAAACAAAAAACGTGGCACGGATCGTATCGCTTCGATGTGTGAAGCCGCAGTATTATCAAGTATAGGTTACTTTAGGGAAAAAAAACCCAAAAGTTTAAAATAATGGAGATAAGAGGTTTCTGCCTGACAGGCAGGTGCCGTTTATCCCAGCAAAATTCCATTTTGTGCAGAAACTATTTAAATAAATACGAAAAAATAATAAACATGTTCCACCCGTAACAGATATGATTTGACGAGCCTGTTGCATATGTTCTCAGAGACCGGGGCTGCTCTTCTGAATCACATTTAAAACCATGTCAACACGTAAAAGCTCTCCACTGTGTTGGGGCGAGCAGCGTTTTCTGCAAGGATCTCACACCTCTTTTTAACCCATTTAGGCCGATTCTACGAATGCATTTTATACAGTGTGTATGTATATATATATATATATATATATATATATATATATACACAGTATATATATAACAAAACATGTCTCTAAATGTTCTGATGAATTGAAAATAGTGGACCCTGTTGTAAACAATTGTAATGCTTTATCAGTGTTTCGTCCACAGTAACAGCCTTTGTATTGAGTTGTGCTTTCACATGAACTGTACCCATTCTGCAAACTGTTAATAAATACTTCAATCAATAAATCAATCATATATCTTCCCCCACGACAACTTCCAGACAACACGGCCGGCGTGGTGGCGCGGAGGAGCACCTTTACCCGCAAGGACCGCACACAGTACCTGCTGCCCGTGGTGGTGAGCGACAGCGGCTCGCCGGCACTGTCCAGCACCAGCACCCTGCTGGTCAGCGTGTGCAGCTGCCAGCCCGCGGGGCACTGCCCCACGGGGGGCGGCGGAGGAGGGGTGGAGGCGCTGGCCCTCTCCATGGGCGTGAGCCTGCGCACGCTGCTGGCTCTGCTGGTCTGCCTGGCGACGCTCACAGGTGAGGGTATTGGATGCTTATTTGTTTAATTTATTTGTTTATTTGGATCCCCATTAGCTACTACCATAGCTCAGCTACTCTTCCTGGGGTCCACACATAAAATACATTACATCATATGAAATACATTTTACAAGACTGTAAGAAAAACAGTAAAAAAAAAAGAAAAATACAACTAAACTAAACTATAAAACAAGTGATTAATAAATATAACATCGCAAACATGAATACAATTTCAGTTTGAGTAGCCTACTGTTACAGTATGAAATATTTTAAACGTAGATCCACACGTAGATCCGACACGTAGATCCGACACACCAAAGGTCCCACATGCGGAAACAACGGTCGGACATGCGGTCAAACATGCGCTGCTCCCGTGCTTGCGGTTAGGTTATGGTTAGGTTAGGCCGTTAGGGTTTGAGGTATAGGTTGTCTGTCTGAAGACAGTCGGACCAATAGTATGTCGGAACTAAAGCCTGTACCCGAGGGGATTGAATTGTATCTATAGCACAGTTGGGTTTCAACACTTTTTTCAGGCCCATTATTTATTCATCAAGAGTCGCCATGGAACGCCATTTGATTACGCAAAACTTGTGGTACCATGCAGAGTCCTGCACCGGGTCGGATACCCCGTGGGTACACGAGTTTGACGGGTGGGAACGGGCGGAAAATATACTTTTATAAGTTAAAGGGTGCGGGTACGGGCGGGACACAACAAAACACGGGTGGGTGACCTTTTTTAAGATAAATCCGTCACATGCCCAAGGAATCGTCAGTGAAGTCACATCACTGCCGATTCCTCATAATGGCGTTCTGTTTTTGCTGCTGTGCTTAGTGTGCTACTTCCTTGTTGCATAGCAGTGACATCACGGCCAAATCCTTGCTTCCTTATCGTAGCATTTCACGTGTCGAGTTTATTTTTTTATCACCAGGCGGCAGCCTTTACTGTAGCCTATATTTTGGTATGACACAACATACATGTTGTGTCATACCTATATGGTCCTTCACTCGCGCTGATGAAAAACCAAGGGATTATAATGCCAACATTCAACACAAGATGTAAAGCTAACCCAGGTAATGTTGGCCTAATGCGTCACTCTGTGTAAATAAAGTTAAAAAGATTGAGTGTTGACCGTGTTTGAAACAGCCTTGGATCAATATATGATATATTATGCCAATATGCCATTTAGGTCGAAATCATGATATAACTTTATGTTGTGATAATAAGCAGCAGTAGCCTCAGTCAACTACATGTCTTCCGTTCCGTGTGCAACGCACTGCTGCCGCCCACCACCACCACCACCACACCACCATGCGGTGTTGGATGAAATAAAGTCAATGATAGCTATGTGCCTGTGATACGAACGGGTAACGGGCGGGTAATGGGTCCCATTTTTGACAGTCGGGGAGGATCTGGTTTCGAGTTTTATATAAATCACGGGTAACAGGCGGGTTGCGGAACTGATGATTGAGGGGGCGGGCCGGTGCGGGTTTCGAAAATTGGACCCGTGCAGGACTCTGGTACCATGTAGGACAACAGGCAAACGTTGATCAAAGTAACACTTATTTTACATTCTCTAATTGTGTAGACTTCTTGTAATTTGAGTAATTTACAAGATAACGATAATTCAACTCTTGAGAGTGTAAAATTAAACCAAATAGACCCGTAAAGGTATTATTCTTCTGGTTTGAGGGAAAGAATGTCCTGGTGACTAGTTTAGACGGTTCCGGCCTGATGATTACAAAACAATGACTACGACATATCATCCGCTCCCGACCGGATCACAATTTTGTAACACAGACCAGGCTTTCCTCCGAGGTGGAAAGCCTGGAGCTGGATAAGAGCAAAGCCTGTATTTTCACCACCCAGACTGGTTGAAATGTCTGTTTAATGGACTTGGTCTTCACACATACTCTTATTTTATTATGCAGATTAGTTACATATATCATGCACTTTGCCCCCCCCCCACCCCTCTTCGTCACTTTTTTGGTTCCCTTTTAACCGCAATGATGGCTCTGCACGATCAAGAACTTCACCCCACATTACTTGTAATGCGATGTGACAATCAAGATTGACTGTGATTCTGAAGGATTGCATTGGATATCAGTGGAGACACTTGCGATGCCTATTATCGTTAGACCGCGGTGCATTGTATGAGTGGCATTTTGTGTCTAATACAAAGAATTGCCATCAGAAATAGTACAGTAGATTCGACTGGGTCTCTGACAACAGGTTAAAAAATATAATAATAATAATACTAGGCAGTTGTCAAAAAAGTACTCAAAAGTGTCAATACTGCAATAATACTCAAATGCTACAAGTCAAAGTCCAGAATTCAAAATGTACTTGACTAATATTACGTACAAAAGTATTGGCATCAAAATGTACTTTAACTACCAACAGTAAAAGTACTAATTATACAAAAGGTCCTTTTTCAAAATTATATAAATAATAAATATAAAAATATATCTACAAGCTATCTACAGTACAAGCTACGTATGTGTCGCATCGCAACACATTGCAAACTTGGAGATCGGCTATTTTCATTTGTAATAATAATTAAAATCTACAAAGTAACTATACTGTAGTAACTCAAATAGTTGTAGTGGAGTAAAAGTCATGATTCCTACACATTTTCCATTTTAAAATCCATACTTTTCCAGACTCAACTTTCCGATTCGTCACACCATATTTGACATTACAAATTGCTTTGTTTATGTTACTATATGGTAATGTACAATTCACCAGTGAACTACACTAGAACTAAAAGTCAACTGACTTTGTGCCATTGGCTGTTTACAAAAGTGGTCCCCAAACTTTTTCGTGTCAAGGACCACCAAATTGACACTCAGTAGCCCGTGGACCCCCATTAGAAAAGATATGCCAAAGATAAGACAAGATTTCTATCGCAACCATTTCTATCTCAAGGACCCCGGGTTTGACCTGAAGTAGGCTACAGCGCTCCATTTCATGGCATTTCTATCTCTGGGACCCAAAATATTGCAAAATCAAAGTTAATTTAAGTCTGATAATGTACAAATGTAACCAAATGGACCCTAATGGGTCAATTTCCACACTCTCTGAGTTACAGACCCATAGGAAAATGAGCCAATAAAGAATTATTAATATGGATGTCTGCGCCATCTGTGCCTCCTCATTTCTTCACCGTGTCCAAGGACATGACAATGAATGCAGACATTTAATTATGTGCAGAAAAGATGGTTTACCTTTTCTGATAACTTCATCAGTCATGAATGTCCAGACAAGCTTTTGTCTCCATTGTATTCGTGATTTGCTACAATATGCAACTCCCAGAGATATTTCCACATTTGCTTTAAACAAATATGGTGGTAGATGTGAGGATCTGGTCGAGTTATTATATGACAATAGTCTGAAAATTAATAATAACAATTTTGATATAGGCTACGTTTTTTTTTCTTGTGCTGTTGTACGTGTGCCATTCTATCATGATTATTATTCAGGACTTATATGAAGATTGGTTGAAAAATGGTGAAGTGGTCCTTTAAGTAAGTAATGTACTGTAGCCTACTGTCTTAGGTGCTATTTACACGAGGATGGTGTTCATATAAAACGTCAAAATAAAGTATCGTTTGCTGCTGTCATTTAGACGAGAACCGTGTTCTCAGGAGGTGAAAACGCAACGAAGTGAAACCACCTCCCAGAGTGGAAATCATTCAGAACACCGTTTCCTATGGTCTCCATATAAACAGGCAAAACGGTGAATCCGCAAAACTTATGACATCATGGCTCATGTTGGCTCACAGCGCATATGTTTATTACATTGATGCAGAGCCATATCATTATGATATAATGGAGTTCCTGAACAAGCCTCCCTCTTCGCCTACAAAGTGCTGCTCATCAGCGATGTTGAATGTAAAACCATGATGTAAATAAAAAGCCTTGTGATAGACGGCAGCCGCGGCAGCAGCGTTTATGTGTAGCCTAATGTATTATAAAATATATACCATCCCGTGGCGCGCCCAGAGCCGTGTTGCGCAGGCTTGCGTGAAGGTTTCTTCTTCTTGTACGTGGGTGACCTGTCTATTTGGCAGCCCGTTATCGCCACCTAGCGACAGTATAGCATAATAGCACATCATATCATAACGTGTGCGTTCTCGTGTAAAGGGTAAGAAAAAATGAGAACGCAACGGGACTTTGACGTGTTATATGGAGATGGTCGCCGTCTAAAAGAGGCCTCAGTCACTGATAATAATGGTATATTGTTTTTCAGCTGAACTTGTGTGAGCTCGAGTCTTGGCAAGTATATATAATTGTCGTCCAACAATAATAAGATTCTCTCCATAACAAAATCCCCACTCTTTTGAATAACTTTTTGTGTGTGTGTTAAACTCCAGTGGGCCTTTAACACCTTTTTTTTTAAAATGCTGAATGCTTTGCAAAATAACGCAGGCTTGTGGTAATGAGCATATCGGATGCAGTACATCAGCACCTTAATGCCATCCTGGGACGTTGATGCTTTGCATAGTGAACAGCTTTTATCCCATTAAGAGCTGAGAACCTCAGCTCTGAGAACCTCAGCCCTTTCTTACAAATGCCTTTCCAAGTCAGTAGTTTAGCACTAGAGGTCTTCAGGTCCGACCCGGCCCGGTCACGGTCCCATCCAGAAGTGACTCCGGGGGTCAGAACCGCTATCGTATATGTGTCTCGGGACTCAAGACTCCTGACAGTGAAATGACGGTTCCACCAATACCCGAGTGGACCCGGCGATTAGCTGTCACAGCTGTCAATCTCCCCCCGCTCCTTCCCTCCTCCGGCCAGGGCGAGGCCTGCGTGCCTTGCATCACTTAACTTTAGTAAGTAAAGAAATCGCCTCGGGCGGATCCTCAGATTTTGTACGGGTCCTGTCCGACAACTCTCTGTACTTTCCGGTTTCGGAACTCATGTTTCTAATAACAGCCGGGTCCATCATTCGGTTCTGGGTACATTATTTTACGGGTCGGTCAAATTGGACCCATGAAGACCTCTAGCTAACATGTGTACAATCTGAAACGACAGAGACGCTTCCCCGGTGTTAATGGGTTATCATGACCTCTGTTGCTCGGCGCTGTCCTATACCCACATCGCACACATGAAAGATTAATGGCAGCACCTCACTCTGCTGGCATTTCTGGAGAGACGAGACACAATGCACCGGCAAAACAACAAGAACAAAGGCACACGCACGCATGCACGCACGCACACTCAACACTATAAATGCTGTTCTGTTGCATTACACTGTTAATTTCTCCGTGCTGAGATGAAGCAATTAAAGCAAAGCCAAATAAATCAAGCCTTTTTCCCCCCTTCATTCTCTTGTGTGAGTTGAAATAACCACAGCGCGTGCAGCCTAATTATTTGACGTTGTGTGCTTGAATTCTGATTTGCGCTTTTGTTTAGTTTTTTGGACATCCAGCGCCTCAAAATATAACATAAGAATTTAGGCAACCGGCCAGCATCATCTGGTCCATCATTATGGTAGAAAGTCTGGAAACCTCATTAAAGTATGTCCAAAACTGATGCTTTTTAA
This sequence comes from Protomyctophum parallelum, assembly GCF_964188405.1. NCBI lineage: Eukaryota > Metazoa > Chordata > Actinopteri > Myctophiformes > Myctophidae > Protomyctophum > Protomyctophum parallelum. Next base: position 35,056,050 of record NC_139712.1, on the reverse strand, counting down.
TTCAACTTCAAAAGCATCAAAAGTATCACATCTATACAAGCTTGTAGATCTGATACTTCTGATGCTGTTGTGTGACGCTGTAGTTTGTAGTATGATCAAGTATTGGCGTTAATTGACGAGAGAAAAACTTTGTCCTACACAAACATTACATTCCCATATTGACAATGAATGGAGAATTTTACGTCATAGTGTCTGAGAATATAGACATTGGGCTCTTGCGTCCATGCTAAACCCTTAAAAAGGTTTTTCAAAATAGTAAAAAACAAAAAAAATGATAGAGCCCATAGTGTCCATTTTACGTCATGATGATGTACGATGATAAGAGCGCCCCTCACTTCACACGGGTGTGATTTATTTTGAGCAGCCACCCGGTCATTGAATTATTGACTTAGGAATACAACAGAAAAAGACAAATCCATGAACTCAAGGCTTCGTGTGAAGTGAGGGGCGCTCAAATAATCACTATGTGGTACATGCACAAACACAAAACTGGCCAATTAAATCATCACAAAGGTGGTACACACAAACACACAAAGCTGGGCATAGGAGGGGGGCTAGCTAGCGCCCCTTGAAAAAAAATGTTTTGGGGTGAACTATAATACTCCTTTTAAAATAAGGAGATAAGAGGTTTCTGCCTGACAGCCAAGTGTAGCAGCAGAGCCACTCCATCATCAAACACCACCCACCCTCCTCCTCCAAACCCTCTCCCCCAGCTCTTCACTCCCCTCCCCGGCTCTTTGCCCTCGGCCATTTAAACCGTAATGACCCCCCGCTGACGCGCTGTGCTGTGTTCCAGGGCTGTCCGTCCTGACGCTGATGCTGTGGAGCCGACGCAGGAGGAGGAGGAGGAAGCAGCAGCAGCAGCAGGGGGCTGGGGAGGTGGAGGGGGATCTGGAGCTGCCCGACAGGTTCTCGCAGAAGGTTCTGCGGTACGGGGAGCCGCCGGGGGGCTGCAGGGGGGTGGGGGCGGGGGCCGGGGCAGCGGTGGGCCAGCCGGTGCCCCTGCGCCGCCCCCACCCCCACCACCACCCCAGACGGAGGGAACAGCGGAGGCTGCGGCGCGCGGACGTGGCGGCCAGCGTGCGCATGTCGTCCCTGCGGCAGTCGCACCTCATCGGGCCCGAGGACGACGTCTTCCGCCAGTTCATCGTGGACCGGCTGGCGGAGGCCGACGCGGACCCCGGCGCGCCGCCGTTCGACTGCCCGAGGAGCTACGCCTACGAGGGGTCGGGGGCGACGCCCGCGGGGTCCCTGAGCTCGCTGGAGTCCTGCACGTCGGCCACCACGGTGGATGCCACAGCCGCTGTCCCTGAGCGGCCTCCTCCTCCGTGCATATTCGTCCTCAACCCCCCACCACCACCGCCAGGTCCACCACCCCCACCTCCCAGACCCTTCTTGGTACGGCTCACTCCATGGTACGGTGCAGGGGAGGAGGAGACCAAATTCTGAACGTTCTTTTTTTGGGGGGGTGTAAAAGCAGGGGTCTTCGTTTGGGAGACACACACACAGCAACATCCAGAGGGGCCGTGACCCACAGGCTGAGAACCCCTGAGCTAAGGGGTCCGCTTGGCCTGAGAAAACGTTGAAGACCCCTGCTATGAAGCATGATGTTTACAGTAGCCTTATTCCACTGTTGTATGTAACCCGTTGTGTTACCCTCATGTACAGTAAAATCCTCAGTGTTAACTGAACACTTGCGTATTAAAATCACCTGTGTGATGTATGAAGAAGGAAGGCACTGGAACAAACTTTTTAATATAGTGCATGCAACCTACAGGCAAATAACATGACAGTGTTTTGATGTTAATGCACCAATACATTCATCAGTTGACCTGATGATGAAGACGTATTGCCACTGAAACATTTTTTGTTTCTTAACGGCACATTCACAAACAACACGGAGACACAAGATGCATTTGCAAAAACAGTTGGACTAAAAGAGAAAAGAAAAACGCTGCGACCAATGATAATGCTTTAATCATGACTGCTTCAGTATTATACACTCACTGTATGAAAGCTATTAAATATCTGCCTTTTTTTTAAACTTATACTTCCAATAGCATTTTTGCAACAAAATATTTCTATTCATTTTACTGCGTACCATTTCCAGTTCATTACTTACTTACTTACGCCTATAGCCCAACTTTGGGCATAGGCCACGAACAACTTTTCCAGTTCATAAACTGACACCACGGCGCGTATTCAGAGCGAAAAGCTGTGACTCCACCCACCCCCGGGGGAAGTTGTGATTTGCTCTCGTTCACTGCAATGCAATTTGCGGCATTTCCAAAACAATATACCAACTTAAGAGAGAGAGACTGACGACGGACAGGCCAATGAAAGTTTCCAAGTCCATTTTATTATCAGAGCTCAGTGTACAAAAACAGCATCGCACAGCCATGGGGCCCATGGTGTAGCCGGCAGCCTCTCGGCTCCTGAAGACTAACCCACAGTAGATACATTTCAGTAGACATTTATACAGGTCAGAACAAAGACATGAAAGGGAAAATGCAAAAGGTGGTCTTCTCAGGTTCCCAAAACCCCCACTGTAATAGCTAGGAACACAGTAGGTGCATGTCCTAACACAGCAAACAAACAACCCCCAACCATTTGTTTGTGGTCACTAGTTAGTGGCCACTGGCTATTCTGAGATTCCTAGCCTGCTAAGTCATGACATGTTTGCTCAACTGAGAGACAACTTAGAACAGTTATTTAAGTTATATTATTGTGAATTGTGATTTCCATATACATCAGTAGCGATTATCAAACGTATTTGCAATGCCATACGTTGAAGGATCTGTTGCCCATGGACAAGGCACGCTCCCTCCGCAAGTTAGATATTATCGGCATAGATGTTTGTCTGTATGTGATTAAGGATTGGACCAAGTTGCATTGGCAGCTATAGAAAATTCTTACCCCGGGCTAAAACCGGATGTGACATTTGTGGGCGTTCCTGTCTAGCGTGGTGTCAGTCTATTGGTTAGACAAAACAACAGTCCAATACAGTCATGAGTCCCCTATACCCAAAAAGCCCTAACCTAACCCTAACAACATGTGCACATGTGATTTGTGTGTGTGTGTGTGTGTGTGTGTGTGTGTGTGTGTGTGTGTGTGTGTGTGTGTGTGTGTGTGTGTGTGTGTGTGTGTGTGTGTGTGTGTGTGTGTGTGTGTCTGTGTGTGTGAGTGACCGGAGGTAATTGCATGCACGCACGGTGACAGAGTTGGACTCATCCCTCTTCTCATCAAATAATTGGGCAGTTTTCTGTCTGAGATAATAAGGGAGAGACGTCAATGCTTAGAATATTACAGTAGGTTCTCTATAAAGATGTAAACACTTTCACATGGCGTGTGTATAAGCAGTGCGGTTTCCAAACCTTTTCACGTCTGCTATTTTTAAAAGATCTGTGTACATGTGTTAACTTGTGAAATGTGATATTCGGCATAATGAATACGTACTTTTACTTTTGGTACATTAAGTAGCCTACATATTGATACCAATACTTCTGTGCTTTTAGGCCTACTCCAGTATACACTTTTACTTGCAGCAGAGTATTTCTATATTGCAGAAATTGCTACTTTTATTTAAGTACAACAACTGAGTACTTTCCCCACCAATTCCCATGGGGGAGGAAAATTACGCTATGAGGTGCATGGTTACTTGTATGAATGGGGGAGATGGAGTTCTATTGGCAAACCCATTCCAATTCCTTTTGATAAAACTAAATCATGGTCATACAAAGATTTCAATAGAGGCAAGGGGGTATACGGTGAGTGAAAAAACGAAAAGAGACTATTCGTTCAAATAGGACGACATTACAATAATAGTCCATCATGTTGGGGCATTGTGAATTTGCTCACAGATGCTCTCTTCTTGTCGCCCATTTTTCTTCTTTTTTTCCTCTTTCTCAACGACACATTGTTGCAGGCGTCTGAAGCCATTCATCTTCCCCGCTGCCATTTAACCTTTTGAATCTTTGTCATTACAAGTGGCGAATATCACGGCTAATTTCACCTCCCACAGCCCTTTTCTTTGTGTAATTATGTCCATCACAGCGACGTCAAACCGTTTCCCTCTGCGTCACGGCCGCCCTCTCTGCACGTATACGTTAGAATAGTGTATTCAGCTCTTCTGTTCCAAGCTAATCATAGTGTCATGAACTCTATAGGCAGGCTGATTGAAAAGATGATCGTCTTGGAGGAAAGAGAAGAAAGAACAATAAAAGAAAAGAAGAATATTAAAACAAACAAACAAACACACACACACATCCCTTATCTGTTTCCACCCTGCAACAGAGACAATATATTAGATGCATATCGACTATAGTCCTAAACAAGGCATCAATATTACAAAGGTGAAAGAGATGAAGTCACAGTTATATTACACTAAAAGTGGTTACATTGTTGAAGAGCCACTTTTGTCCTAACTGCAATAGGGCCACCAGAGCAGTGCATGGCAGCCATTTTCTGGTTCCATCGTTCCAGACCCCATTCATTTTTTTCCCATAGAGAGTTCAAAAACATATGTACTGTATATGTCACAGACACAGGTCTCACTTCCTTCCTGGACTACATGTTGCCTCAGTAAGACAGCCAGGGACATGCACACATAGACATCAAAGGGGGCTTCAGCCCCTGCCCTTTTACCCGTCTGTAAAACAACTGCCCTTTCCAGACTACGAATGCAGCATTTCCTATGGTGAACGTGAACAGTATTTTGCGCTGAACAAATTTGTTTACAAATCCATGTCGTACGTCGCATCTCCACTAGCTAAAGAGTGCTGGGTTGCGCCCCCAAAAAAGCTGATCTACAAGCTCTCAACACGTCGCAGTGTGACTTGTTGTGAGCTTGTACATCTGCTATTTTCACTATTTTTGTCCAAAAGTGTCCTTAACGGGATTTCAGCCCATGCCTCTCTAAAATCTAAAATATATAAAACCACATATTACACACAAAGACGTCATTAACATATATTGTTTTCCCTTTAGTAAAACATAAAAAAAAAATGGAATTGTGTGGCTGATTTTACACTTGGTTGCATACTGAAAATACAAGCTCACAACAGGGGTGGCGGTGGCTCAGGGGTAGAGTGCCTGGATGGTAACCGTAAGGTTGCCAGTTCGAACCCGGGCTCCCCCAGAGTTACTGTCGAAGTGTCCTTGAGCAAGACACTGAACCCCTAATTGCTCCCGATGTGCTAGTTGGTGCCTTGCATGGTTTCCGCTGCCATCGGTGTATGAATGTGTGTGTGAATGGGTGAATGTAATGCACAATCTCTGTAAAGCGCCTTGGATAAAGGCGCTATATAAATGCACTATTTACAACATGTCCCAGCGTGACACGCTTTAGTCATCTAAAATAATAAATCACGGCACTCCATCTTTAATATTCAGGTATCGTTGACGTATTGACGTTTGTGCTGAAAATATAAATCGTATATATACAGTATGTATGACAGAAAGCACGACCTCATGAAACAACGTAGAACTCGGTGTCGAACTGAGCGCTCCCCTTTGAGATTTAAGCTGAAAACGAAATCACCACGAACCAAACAATATCTCACCTGTTAAAGAACCGTCACATATGATAACACGAACGAAAAGAGAGAACTTCTGTCGGTCTCCATCAGTCTCAAAGGTTCCATCTCCCACCGCTTCTTTATTTAGCATGTGATGTAATAAGCAGGCAATGCACTGCCCCCTTTTTCCCTTTTCTTTTTTTAGCCGGTTTAACAACCGGCTATATATACAATTTAACAAGGAGGGAAGTATTTCTCAGAGAACTGAATCTACTAGAAACCAATTCTATCTAAAACAAAATGTAATGGCATCTGAGCAACACACTGAATTTAATCACGGATCTGCTGGTCATTACTGTACTTGACTAACGGGAACAAAGAAAATTAATCAATAAAAAAATCACCATTCTCCAGGCGAGGCATTAGCATATTCATGAAATGAAAACATCCCTGAGCAATAATAGGATTTGAGGTTCTTAACCCAGGCAGTAAGACCTGCAAGGCCGATTCCATGAACGGCTTCAGTGGTTCTCAAACTTTTTCGTGGCAATTCAGGACTCCGGTTTCCGACATCTCTCTGTACTTTTCGGTTCTGTGCTAGAATTTATTTTAATAGCGGCGGGTCCATTCGGTTCTGCGGGTACATTTTGTACGCGTCTATTGGGGTACGGGTTGGTCAAATTGGACCTGTGAAGACCTCTATGTATATAGGTCCCTTCTTCATCTCTGTCTTATAGCTAAGGGGTCCTTTGCCTGAGAAACCTTGAAGACCCCGGCCTGCTCTAGTGCATAAATGGGAAACTGGCAGCCCGGGGGCCACATGCAACCCCCACCTTCACTTAATGTGGCCCTTAACATTGGAATACTGATATATTATTGATTTCAGCTGTTACAATTCCAAACATGAATTACTTCAGTCTAAATTAGTAGCTTAATAAGTAGTATTAAAATGTTATTGTCATTTGTTTTGCCCAGTGAATTTGTATTCTGTTCATAAAGTTAACTGATAACTATAATTAAAGGCATTTCTTTTCAGGATTCAGGAAAAAATAATTCAGTATTTCAATTCAAATATAGCAAAAATAGCAGATCTACAAGCTCAAATAACGTCACAGTATACAGTATATGCAATGTGGCCCTCTGGAGTGAGTGTGGAACTATTAGTGGCCCTCTCCATTATCAAAGTTGCCCACCTCTGCTCTAGTGTACCCACACACGCTGCAAAGTACCTGCACGGGGAGCCAGGCGATAACTCCAGCCTCTCCTTGCCCTTTAACATGATTAAATACAAGTGTATGGCAAAATTATGGCGCAATTATGGAGTCATGTTTACATGCAGCCCGAGTGCAGCAACAGCCTCAGGTAAGAGTAAATGACAAAACAGCTCAAATAAAATTACATTGACATTTATTATTTATATTCTGAATAGTGTAATCAATTATGAATGGCAGCTAATTAGTGTGGCATGCCCAGAAACATTTGTCATGTCAGAGTCTGGCTGGCTGCACTGCACTGTATGTCATGCCATTCAGACACTGACAAAGAAATCTCAGTTTTACACAGTGGTGCAAAGTACATTTACTCAAGTAGACCTACTGTACTTACAATTCAGCCTAAGTTCTGATTGGTCCTGACTGACTAACAGCGCAGGCTCTTTCTGCCTTGTTCCGCCCTGGTTCCGCCTTGTTTATGTTGAATTTGCTAAATCATTATTCTTGGAAAAAAACCCAAAACAAATATGATATGCCCAGGCAGTCACCATGCTGCACTGTGATGTTCCTTTTTACTGACACCAAGTTTAAAATAAGAATTGAATACACAGATTATCAATTCGAAGAAACACGTTATTACAATGGTATAGTGGTGATGCAGAGAAAGGATTTTTGTCCGACCACGAAACGGCAACCAATGGGTGTGAAGAGGGGCACAGCCACGGGAGGGACTTGACAAAGGGTGAATTGCGAGGTACTTTTACTTTACTGGGAGTATTATCAATTTGCAATACTTTTACTTATAGGCTACGCCACATTCCACAGGCAAATAATTTTAGTTTTTACAAAACTATATACTTATTTGAGAACTTTGTAGATTTTGTAGATTTTGAATATTACTGTACCACTTCAGCCCTACTTAAACTTTGGCTATTTGAAAACAGAAGATCAAGCTTGTAGATCTGCGTGTGCGTGCGTGCTCGTGGGGAGACTCCACTAATCATCTCTGAAAGTGCACGCTGACAGACGTGTGCACGTTGTGTGTCCTACACGTGTCTACACGCCTGTACTGTGACGAGACAGACGTGGGCGTGTTCGATTATAACGAGGAAAAAGTGAAAATGAAGCCAGGGGGGCCTAATGAGTCATTTCTCGTCTCTCCCGCTTCGCTGGCCCTGAGAGAGGAAAGACAGCCTGGCTGCATTCTGAATGATGCTTCACACAACAGCGAGTGAGCAACGCGTAATGGCTGTGCCAAGTATGTCGGGACCCCCTCGAAAACGAGATTGTATTTGTTGTTTTGGCCTAATAAAGAACCTTGAATCCTGCTTTCCACCATAGAGCGTCGCAGTCCCCGCCCCCGACAAGTGGCCCGGAAGAGATTTTCCCATTATTTTTTTCCCATAGACGTTTCAGAAAGTATACGTATTTAAAGCCTCGGACAATACCAACTCGGCTCCTGACAATAAACACAAAAAAACACTTTTTTGACTTTTTAATAATGTCTTGCTGGACAATTATATAGAGAATGGAATGTATAATTTATTAAATTATAGCACCATACATGATTTGTGTTATTACAATCTTCTTCACATTTTCTTCTTTTTTGTAATAACAGCTAAAAGCTCTCAGATATGTGGTTCGAGCTTGCAGACATTTTTGAAAAGATCGGCAATTGTTGAAATGTATTGATGCTGAAGCTGGGATGACCCCGTCTCAAGGACCCCATGGGGGTCCCCGGGCCCCGCTTAGAGAACCTTCGTATAAGGACCTTTGAAGGGGCCGGTTTAATGAGAGAGTATCAATCCTTTATAGCAGGCGCTCGCACGCTTTGACAGCGACCAAAAGTAATCTCTCCTTTATTAATGGGACTTTTCACTTTGGTCCTGGCGCCTTTGGTATTCCATAATGGTGCTTTCACACTGCAGACCTAAAGGAAAAGAACAATATGAAATCAGATCAAGTGGATGCGGCATGAATGATGAGGAGAAAAGCATAATCTCTCTCTCTCTCTCTCTCTCTCTCTCTCTCTCTCTCTCTCTCTCTGTGTAATGGCTACTTTCAATGGAACAATTTAGTTCTAATCCAGAATTTTCCTAATATAATATAGCCTATAGCTAAAATCTATATATTATAGAACAAAAGCAACACACGCTTGGGATGTAGAACAGAGGTTCAGATCAGTGGTTCTCAAAAATGACACAAAATATTTTCAGATGGGTGGGCTGGGTACACGGCCAAATGCATTTTGGGGGTCCTTGCTTGGTGCGGAAAAGTTTGAAAGCCACTGATTTAGAAGCCATTTGTGGAATCGGAATCCGGTCTTATTGGGTTAAGAACCTCAAATCCTGTTATTGCTCAGAGATGTTTTGATACCATGAATAATTATGCTAATGCCTCGCACGGAGAAGGGTGATTTTTATAGATTTATTTTCTTTGTTCCCGTTAGTCAAGTACAGTAATGACCGGCAGATCCATGATTCAATTCAGTGTGTTACAGGCTCAGAGCACATCACCCCGTGCCACAATATGAGCTTGTATTATGCTTTTTTGTTTTTTAATTATTACTATGGAAAAATATTGAATATTTAAAAGTACATTTAAATCTCAAAAACCTTTTCAGATGGGGGGTCCGAGGCCACATCAATTTGGGGGTCCTAGAGGCACAAGCACGTTTGAGAACACGCACGCACGCATGCACACACACACACACACACACACACACACACACACACACACACACACACACACACACACACACACACACACAGAAGCATCTAAGGATAGTTTTCTTTTTATTATCATTATTCAACACAATCAACAGAGTTCATGACCACGTTTTTGCTTTCCTCATGAAGCCCTTGTATTTCTGTTTGAGAAGAACAATGCTCTATGATTTAAAATAATTATATGAGTGGCACAAGCCCACGCTCTTGTTTTCCAGGATTTCATTTAAAAAAATAAAATGTGTCATCTCCATTTCATTTGAGTCTTTCTGCAGTCTGATGTCAACTCCATTTATGAAACATCTGTTCAATATATAGTTTGGACTCTGAACTCAATTTTAAGTCGTCCATAAATGGGCTGGCTGAATATGCAGCTGCATGGACCTAATTATAAGTTTAACTAGGGGTTGTAGCAGGTTCCATATCTATTTTAGTTGTCTTGTACAGTGGAAATTGTATCACAAATGCATTATTGATTATATTATATTATACACGCACGCACGCACGCACGCACGCATGCACACACACACACACACACACACACACACACACACACACACACACACACACACACACAAACCAACACCCTTCAAAGGGCAGACACTCTTGAGCTTCATTGTGTTTCATGAGGTAACAGCGGCCACTTGGTAACCTCCCGGTTTGAACCCGACCTGCCGAGTTAGTGTCAACCCTAGCCTCGATACCCAGGCTTTCATTTCGTCTAACTGTTCCCGATGTGCTGGTTGGTGCCTTGCATAGTTTCCTCCACCATTGGTGTATGAATGTGTGTGTGATAATAATTTGGCTTTTGGCAACTAGTAATAATTTGGCTTTTGGCAACTAGTTTTGTTTTTTGTTTTTTGTCTTGTTAAGCGTCCTTGGGTTTCTTGAAAGGCGCTATATAAATCCAAGTTATTATTATTATTGTGTGTGTGAATCTAATGCACAATCATTGTAGTACTATGTAACAATGCATAAATACCAAATACAACCAGAATGCTATGCTGTAGATCTGTGCAAACGAACAGAGCTGGCTGATATTGAAGGTAAGTGATCGTAGTTTATTATCTTTGGCTGTCGGGCAGAAACCTTGTATCTTCATAGTTCAACCTTTTGTAAATTAATTTCCTTACTTGGTCATGCTACAGTGTCACACACTAAAGTAGCAAAAATAGCCGATCTACAAGCTCACGATGCAAAGATAATCCATTATTGAATTTTCTTTCTTCTTTTAATATATTGAACCGGTGACTTATCAACAAGAGCTTGTAACTAAATATTAACATTGAAACACAATAGATTATTATATTAATAATATCATTAGATCACAGGTTCCTTTTTTTATGTACAAGGTTTCTACCCGACCTTCATCTTTTCTCTTCTCTCTTCGCTTTAATAAAGTTGTTTTTTTGTGGTCTCTGAGTTTTTAATCGCATTAAATGTTTTTAATAATTAATTTCTTCTTTCCTATCTATCACACTAGTTCTTCACTAGTGTATGTGGTGTGCGATTCGGGTAGTGTTTTGCATAGTTTCTCATCAATTGATTGGAACTGTATCGTTTTACGTTTCGTCATTTTAATTGCCGGTAAAGCGTCATCCCATCAGTTCACATCACATAATGATTACAGGCCCGGTATGTGATGTGCATTTATGTGATTATTTCACAGCAATTGCGGATAGCTCGCCATTCACGTCGGTCGGCCTCATTTTATTTAGGCGAGGTACACACTGTTACGTTCAGAACAGGAAGTGATGTAGGAGCATCGTTCACGCCATACGAATTTTGTTTATTGCTGTTGTGTTCTGATGTCATCCATAGTGTTGTGTACTATGTTCATAGTATTGCTGACAAATACAGGGGCACAAAGAAGCAAGCAAATAAGAATGCTGCTGCCATTGCATAATTTGCACGTTGTATAATTTGTCAATCATCCACAAATGGCATAAATTATACAGTCTTTCACTTATTTCTGTGAATTTTAAAACATGGGACAACAGGCTGGAAAAAATACTCACGCCACGAAAACCTAATGACAACTACTTTGGCAGAGACCAAGAAAATCTATATGTATTTTATTGTTCATGTTCATAAAGTGCTCGAAGTGCTCGAAGTCAATAGTGCAGCAGGAAACATCTAGGTCATAAGACCATTGTCTGTGCTATATCATCCGATCATGTCATCCCCACATCACATAATGAACGCAGGGTTAGGTTAGGGTTAGGGATGTGATGTGGATTGATGTGATGTATGTCTTTTATAATGTGCGGGTGAAGCTTCATCGCGTCTGTACACATACCATTATGAACACAGGCCCGGTATGTTATGTGTATTGAACTTTATTCACGCCGGTCAGTAGGCGAGGCACTGACGATGGGCCTATGACCCAAATGTTTTCTGCTGCACTTTTCACTTTTAGCACTTTGTAGCACTTTATGAACACTGAAATAAAATGAATATTTTCTTTGTTTAAGTCTAGGAGTTTTCATATAATATATATATATATATATAATTATATATATATATATATATATATATATATATATATATATATATATATATATATATATAATGTGTCTTCGTGGAGTGAATCTTCCAGTTTTCAATTGTATAAAGCAAACATTCATAGTCTTATAATAATTTAAAAAAAAAACACAAAACAGGCATGGCGTTTCTGGTTTACTGGAATGGGGTTCGATTCCCTGCTGCGCTCCTATAATCATTGTGTTTTGGCATTAACAAACTGTCAAATTAATTACAGGTGTAATGGAGACAGTGTATCAGCTGTAGGCTATTATTAATTACAATGCATGCGGTCATTATGATGATTATATCGATCATTGGATGCCCCAATCTGCTATTTTATTTACTAGTATGCTGGTGAATGATACAATTTAGGCATTTATCAGACTCTCTTAATCCAGAGCAATTTACATTAACCCTGTAAAACCCGGAATTATTTCTACTTGCAAAAAAGATTTCAACCTTACTACTATTTACTACTAGGACTTATCAGAGAATTACGTAAACAATTTATTTAGAAAATTCTATGCACATTTAAAATTATAATTTAATCATTTACATTTTGGGGATATCTTTCACAATAATAAATAAAACATGTTCTAGACATTCTAATCACAAAACATATTACAGTTATTTTATTTTGAAATGTTTTGTAGTTTATGAGTTATTTAACTTACATAAACGCCCAATGCATTCTCTATGGCAATAGCACAAACTTTGGCATGCTACTAGTCCTACATTTATACATACACCTAGCAACCCCATTCTAGCCTACTTAGGTTCATCTTACGGTGGACATGTTTGCCTGAAAAGGAATCTTTGAAATGTTTCATAGTTTTAGAAATATAGTGCTTTCAAATTTACAATGGGGCTCAAAAATCACTTTCACCTAGAAACTCCATTCACACTTTTTATTATTCAGCTTACTGTGGAGACAAATGCTGGAACTTTTTTATTTTGAAATGTTTTGTAGTTTATGAGTTATTGTGGGCTCGCCACAGCGAGCACACACTAGTTATTGCCAGTTTATATTTATTCTTTATTCTTTATTTATTCCGCCACTTTTTTTGGCACCTATAACTACTTCCACATACTTTATTGTAACCCAGCCAACATGGCAACCCGTAAATGGCAACCCAGGTCAACTGTCAACCAAGGCAGTATAAAGGTGACATCAGTTCCTACCCTCCCCACTCCCACTTCCACCAATGCAAAATGGCCGAAATGTTTGGCAGCAGCAGGTTCCTGTTCATGACAATCTTTGGTTACTCTTCGGTGAGTCATATAGGCTTGGTGTCATTAACTTGGATCTACTGGTTAACTGTTTGTTTATTTTGAAAGCATTTGATTTATGATTTGTTTGAACTTTTGGTTTAATGATTAATGTTGATGTATTATGGTATAATATATATATATATAACATATGTCATGTTGTATAATTATATATATTATAAAATACCTTGAATTTTGATTTATTATATTATAATATATATATATATATATCATGTTATATAATTATATATATTATAAAATACTTTGAATTTTATTTTCTAAAAGCATGCATGTAAAGATATAGACTTATTAGATAAATGTCAAATGACTAAAGATTCGATACTGATCACATCGAACTCTTTATTCATTTAATAGTTTTTATTTAAAGTTGTACCACAATGACTTTTTGAACAAAGACTGATTTAGACACCTGGCCTTGCAGGTCAGGTTTTTTGTGTCCTTGAAAGGGAACCTTTGGATGGTTCTGGTACCGGCTGGTACCTGGACCTGGCGAGCCGACCCGGACCTCGACACCCCCCTCCCTCCACAAATGTGGTAACCCAGTTCTCCCCCCTGGAGACAGACTGAATCTCCCCTTAGTTAGGAACTCAACATGGACTAAGAGTCACCACCTTTAAGGGGCCCCCATTTTGTGTTTATTTTCTATAAATGTTCAAAAGTGTTTAAGTTCTGTTTTTGAAATAATAATAATAATTTTCAGTTACCCTTTAACTCCAGTTTCTGCCTCCCTTATTTCATTGGTTTTCACTACACACATTGAGCTCCTTCTCCGAACCTGGTTTATACGCAGTCAATCCCTTTACCATATACCAACATTGTATTAGTTTGTTACCCATTGCGCCACTTGCTACATTATGCTAGAAATTTAGTTCAAACTTCAAACTGTTCAGCTCTTTGCAGTTATTATTGCTTCAATTAGAGTTTTTACAAAGTTTTATACTTTTTATACTTTTTAACTTTTTAACTTTTTAACTTTTTTTTACATTCTTTATAATGAGAGTCGATGGAAGAAAGGTCCCATTTTTCACAGTTAACTTTTTTGAGCTCTTATTACTCCGTCATACTTTCACTTTGAAACTTCATTCAAACTTTATAATGTTCATCTATCTTTTAACTTTCATTGGTGAAAAAGTTTATACTTTTTAAAATATTTAACTTTATTTATAGTTTTTTCCTCCCATCGACAATGTATGGGATTTATCTCTAAATCAACCTCACTTTTGCAGCCTCATTACTCTGGCATACTTTGTCGTAGAAACGTGATTCAAACTTTAGAAAGCTCACACGACTCTGTACCTTTTCGTGGTTCAAACCGTATTCGAATACGTTAAACGTTTTTTCCGAAATCGCAGTTCAATCGCAGGCCGTTTCGCCTAATTAGTGCCAACTAGAGTGCGGGGCTTCTTTGACTAGAGTGTAGAAACAAAAAATCTTTCCTTGAAAGTTTACCAAACAAATTGTCGTCCCGGCCAAAATATTCATTTTACACGCATGTTCTTTGGTCATTTTGTAGCCACACATGTCCTCTTTCACATAATGTGACCACCAAAATTGGTATATTGGTTATTAAGCTGTAATATACAGCACACAGTGTATAATCAATGGTAGGGGATTGGGTTGTTGTTGAATTGATTCTATTCTGAAAATAAAAGAAGAAAATATTGCTAAACACTTAAAAGAGTGTACACCTACTGTGCACATGCTCAGTGGGATACACTGTCTGCATGTGGGGACTTAAGGAGCCCGGCTTGGGTCTAAAGATTACTTGTGAGGTGTCTAACTAGGGGGTTTCAGGGGTGCTGAATCTATTCCAACCATTATTTTTGAGTAAAAAAAACAACTCATTTTCCATAAGAACATATTTTATTACATACTGCAAGAAAAAAATAATAATAATAAGTAAATCAGAAATGTGCAGTATTGATGAAACCTGGTGTCATCTTCCTCACTCCTTATCTCGTCTTCCTGGTTGATGTTCTTGCATCCTCCATTACACTTGCCACAAGCAGATATACACTTGACGTCTTTTGCCCTTCTTTTGCCCCTTCTTTTGCCCTTCTTTTGCCTGTCTTTTGCCCCTTCTTTTGCCCTTCTTTTGCCTGTCTTTTGCCCCTTTTGCCCTTCTTTTGCCTGTCTTTTGCCCTTTTGCCCTTCTTTTGCCTGTCTTTTGCCTGTCTTTTGCCCTTCTTTTGCCTGTCTTTTGCCCTTCTTTTGCCCCTTTTGCCTGTCTTTTGCCCCTTCTTTTGCCCTTCTTTTGCCTGTCTGTTGCCCTTCTTTTGCCCCTTCTTTTGCCCCTTCTTTTGCCCCTTCTTTTGCCCTTTTGCCCTTCTTTTGCCCTTCTTTTGCCTGTCTTTTGCCCCTTCTTTTGCCCTTCTTTTGCCTGTCTTTTGCCCTTCTTTTGCCTGTCTTTTGCCCCTTATTTTGCCCTTATTTTGCCCTTCTTTTGCCCCTTCTTTTGCCCCTTTGCCCTTCTTTTGCCCTTCTTTTGCCTGTCTTTTGCCTGTCTTTTGCCCTTTTGCCCTTCTTTTGCCCCTTCTTTTGCCTGTCTTTTGCCCTTTTGCCCCTTCTTTTGCCTGTCTTTTGCCCCTTCTTTTGCCCTTCTTTTGCCCTTTTGCCTGTCTTTTGCCCCTTTTGCCCTTCTTTTGCCTGTATTTTGCCCCTTCTTTTGCCTGTCTTTTGCCCTTCTTTTGCCCCTTTTGCCTTTCTTTTGCCCTTTTGCCTGTCTTTTGCCCCTTCTTTTGCCCTTCTTTTGCCTGTCTTTTGCCCCTTCTTTTGCCCTTTTGCCTGTCTTTTGCCCCTTTTGCCCTTCTTTTGCCCTTCTGCCTGTCTTTTGCCCCTTCTTTTGCCCCTTTTGCCTGTCTTTTGCCCCTTCTTTTGCCCTTCTTTTGCCTCTTTTGCCTCTCTTTTGCCTCTCTTTTGCCCTTTTGCCCCTTCTTTTGCCTGTCTTTTGCCTGTCTTTTGCCTGTCTTTTGCCTGTCTTTTGCCTGTCTTTTGCCTGTCTTTTGCCCTTCTTTTGCCCCTTCTTTTGCCCCTTCTTTTGCCCTTTTGCCTGTCTTTTGCCTTCTCGACTTTCCGTTTTCTCGATTTTCGATTTTCCGTTTTCTCGATTTTCCGTTTTCTCGATTTCTCGATTTTCAGTTTTCTCGTTTTTCCGTTTTCCGTTCAAATTCGAATCAAATGTTGGTATAGCGTAGTCCTATTGGGCCAGATCTACTTTTTAGACATAATGACACAGTACAGTACAGTACAAGTCAGCAGAGACAGGGTATTAATGCGCACGCACGCTCACACGCACGGACACGCGCACGCTGTTTTGGATCATTATGAACCACTGCAGTCCCTGAAGGCATCGTTTGTTTGGGAAACTATATACGGCAAAGAGAGAGACAGAGGGAGGGAGAGGGGAGAGGGGGGAGATAGAAAGAGATGGAGGGCCCAGGCCGTAGCGTAACGGTCTGGGCACCGGACTGGTGATCCAGTCGCGGTGTGCCGCGGGTTCGACTCCCGGACCCGACACGGCCTTTACCGCATGTCATCCCCCCATCTCTCTCCCGTTTCCTGTCAGCCTACTTTCTATCCCTTAAAAAATCAATAAAGGCGTAAGCCGCAAAAAAATATCTTAAAAAAAAAAAGAAAGAGATGGAGATGGAGAGGGGGAGAGAGAGAGAGGATTTTTATTAGAGTTTTTAGTTTTATTAGAGTTTTTAGTTTTATTCGAGTTGGACCTGTAAATTACAACAAAACAAAAACCAAGGCACTGGTGTGGTACTTCCTGGTTTTCCAGAACGGGGTTCAAGTCCCTGCGGTGCTCTGCTCAATTTGTTGTATTTCCATGGTTTATTTTCTGCTCATTGTGTTGCCTTTTCATAGATAACCCCCAGGTTCCTTACTGTGTTTGTACTCCCTACAGTTATATTACAGGATTTAAAAATCCTCGTTTTTCATCATTTTTGAGGATTTTGAAATTTTGGAAAAAAGAAATGAACCTCGTTTTTCATCATTTTTGAACATGGGCTAGAGCCCCTACCGTACGGCATACTATAACACGCCGTTTTTCATCATTTTTGAGGATTTAAAAAAAAATCAAAATTTCAAAAACATGGGTTATAGCCCATCGTTTTTTGGAAATTTTGATTTTTTTTTAAACCTCGTTTTTCATCATTTTTAAACATGGGCTATTGCCCCTAACGTACGGCATACTATAGCACGCCGTTTTTCATCATTTTTGAGGATTTTAAAACAATTCAAAATTTCAAAAAACATGGGTTATAGCCCATTGTTTTTTTGAAATTTTGAAAAAAAATTAAACCTCGTTTTTCATCATTTTAAAACATGGGCTATAGCCCCTACCGTACGGCATACTATAACACGCCGTTTTTCATCATTTTTGAGGATTTGAAAAAAATTCAAAATTTCAAAAACATGGGTTATAGCCCAAAAAAAACATCGTTTTTCATCATTTTTGAACATGGGCTATAGGTAGCCCATACCGTACGGCATACTATAGCACGCCGTTTTTCATCATTTTTGAGGTTATGAAAAAAAAAAAAAAAAAAAAAATAGCCCATCGTTTTTTGAATTTTTGAAAAAAAATAATATATCCCAGTTTTTCATCATTTTTGACCATGGGCTATAGCCCCTACCGTACGGCATACTATAGCACGCCGTTTTTCATCATTTTTGAGGATTTTAAAACAATTCAAAATTTCAAAAAACATGGGTTATAGCCCATTGTTTTTTTTAAATTTTGAAAAAAAATTAAACCTCGTTTTTCATCATTTTTAAACATGGGCTATAGCCCCTACCGTAAGGCATACTATAACACGCCGTTTTTCATCATTTTTGAGGATTTGAAAAAAATTCAAAATTTCAAAAACATGGGTTATAGCCCAAAAAAAACATAGTTTTTCATCATTTTTGAACATGGGCTATAGGTAGCCCATACCGTACGGCATACTATAGCACGCCGTTTTTCATCATTTTTTAGGTTATGAAAAAAAAAAAAAAAAAAAAAAAAACACCCATCGTTTTTTGAATTTTTGAAAAAAAATAATATATCCCAGTTTTTCATCATTTTTGACCATGGGCTATAGCCCCTACCGTACGGCATACTATAGCACGCCGTTTTTCATCATTTTTGAGGATTTAAAAAATATTCAAAATTTCAAAAAACATGGGTTATAGCCCATCGTTTGTTTGAAAATTTGAATTTGTTTTAAACCTCGTTTTTCATCATTTTTAAACATGGGCTATAGCCCCTACCGTACGGCATACTATAACACGCCGTTTTTCATCATTTTTGAGGATTTGAAAAAAAATCAAAATTTCAAAAAACATGGGTTATAGCCCATCGTTTTTTTGAAATTTAGATTTTTTTTAAACCTCGTTTTTCATCATTTTTAAACATGGGCTATAGCCCCTAACGTACGGCATACTATAGCACGCCGTTTTTCATCATTTTTGAGGATTAAAAAAAAAAAAAAAAAAAAAAAAACATGGGTTATAGCCCATCGTTTTTTGAATTTTTGGAAAAAATAAGTAACCTCATTTTCATCATTTTTGACCATGGGCTATAGCCCCTACCGTACGGCATACTATAGCACGCCGTTTTTCATCATTTTTGAGGATTTAAAAAATATTCAAAATTTCAAAAAACATGGGTTATAGCCCATCGTTTGTTTGAAAATTTGAATTTGTTTTAAACCTCGTTTTTCATCATTTTTAAACATTTTTGAAATTTTGAATTTTTTTTAAACCTCGTTTTTCATCATTTTTAAACATGGGCTATAGCCCCTACCGTACGGCATACTATAACACTCCGTTTTTCATCATTTTTGAGGATTTTTTAAAATTTCAAAATTTCAAAAAACATGGGTTATAGCCCATCGTTTTTTTGAAATTTAGATTTTTTTTTTAAACCTCGTTTTTCATCATTTTTAAACATGGGCTATAGCCCCTAACGTACGGCATACTATAGCACGCCGTTTTTCATCATTTTTGAGGATTAAAAAAAAAAAAAAAAAATCAAAAAACATGGGTTATAAAACTTATAGCCCATCGTTTTTTGAATTTTTGGAAAAAATAAGTAACCTCATTTTTCATCATTTTTGAACATGGGCTATAGCCCCTAACGTACTATAGCGTACTAACGCATACTATAGCACGCCGTTTTTCATCATTTTTGAGGATTTAAAAAAAATTCTAAATTTCAAAAAACATGGGTTATAGCCCATCGTTTTTTTGAAAATTTGAAAAAAATTTAAACCTCGTTTTTCATCATTTTTAAACATGGGCTATAGCCCCTCCCGTACGGCATACTATAACACGCCGTTTTTCATCATTTTTGAGGATAAAAAAAAAAAAAAAAAATTCAAAAACATGGGTTATAGCCCATCGTTTTTTTGAAATTTTGAATTTTTTTTAAACCTCGTTTTTCATCATTTTTAAACATGGGCTATAGCCCCTCCCGTACGGCATACTATAACACGCCGTTTTTCATCATTTTTGAGGATTTGAAAAAAAAAAAAAAAAATCATGGGTTATAGCCCATCGTTTTTTGAATTTTTGGAAAAAATAAGTAACCTCGTTTTTCATCATTTTTAAACATGGTCTATAGCCCCTAACGTACGGCATACAATAGCACACCGTTTTTCATCATTTTTGAGGATTTAAAAAAAATTCAAAATTTCAAAAAACATGGGTTATAGCCCATCGTTTTCTTTAAATTTAAAAAAAGATTTAAACCTCGTTTTTCATCATTTTTAAACATGGGCTATAGCCCCTACCGTACGGCATACTATAACACGCCGTTTTTCATCATTTTTGAGGATTTGAAAAAAAATCAAAATTTCAAAAAACATGGGTTATAGCCCCAAATTTAAACCTCGTTTTTCATCATTTTTAAACATGGGCTATAGCCCCTCCCGTACGGCATACTATAACACACCGTTTTTCATCATTTTTGAGGATTAAAAAAAAAAAAGAAAAAATCAAAAACATGGGTTATAGCCCATCGTTTTTTTGAAATTTTGAATTTTTTTTAAACCTCGTTTTTCATCATTTTTAAACATGGGCTATAGCCCATACCGTACGGCATAATATAACACGCCGTTTTTCATCATTTTTTTGGATTTGAAAAAAATTCAAAATTTCAAAAAACATGGGTTATAGCCCATCGTTTTTTGAAATTTTGAAAAAAATGTAAACCTCGTTTTTCATCATTTTTAAACATGGGCTATAGCCCCTACCGTACGGCATAATATAACACGCCGTTTTTCATCATTTTTGAGGATTTGAAAAAAATTCAAAATTTAAAAAACATGGGTTATAGCCCATCGTTTTTTTGAAATTTTGATTTTTTTTTAAACCTCGTTTTTCATCATTTTTAAACATGGTCTATAGCCCCTAACGTATGGCATACTATAGCACGCCGTTTTTCATCATTTTTGAGGATTTTAAAAAATTTCAAAATTTCAAAAAACATGGGTTATAGCCCATCGTTTTTTTTAAATTTAAAAAAAAAATTAAACCTCGTTTTTCATCATTTTTAAACATGGGCTATAGCCCCTACCGTACGGCATACTATAACACGCCGTTTTTCATCATTTTTGAGGATTTGAAAAAAAATCTAAATTTCAAAAAACATGGGTTATAGCCCATCGTTTTTTTGAAATTTTGAAAAAAATTTAAACCTCTTTTTTCATCATTTTTAAACATGGGCTATAGCCCCTCCCGTACGGCATACTATAACACGCCGTTTTTCATCATTTTTGAGGATTTTAAAAAAATTCAAATTTTCAAAAAACATGGGTTATAACCCATCGTTTTTTTTGAAATTTTGAAAAAAAATTAAACCTCGTTTTTCATCATTTTTAAACATGGGCTATAGCCCCTACCGTACGGCATAATATAACATGCCGTTTTTCATCATTTTTGAGGATTTGAAAAAAATTCAAATTTTCAAAAAACATGGGTTATAGCCCATCGTTTTTTTTTAATTTTGATTTTTTTTTAAACCTCGTTTTTCATCATTTTTAAACATGGGCTATAGCCCCTAACGTACGGCATACTATAGCACGCCGTTTTTCATCATTTTTGAGGATTTTAAAAAAATTCAAAATTAAAAAAAACATGGGTTATAGCCCATCGTTTTTTTTAAATTTTGAAAAAAATGTAAACCTCGTTTTTCATCATTTTTAAATACCGTACGTCATACTATAACACGCCGTTTTTCATCATTTTTGAGGATTTGAAAAAAAAACAAAAAAAACATGGGTTATAGCCCATCGTTTTTTGAATTTTTGGAAAAAATAAGTAACCTCGTTTTTCATCATTTTTAAACATGGTCTATAGCCCCTAACGTACGGCATACAATAGCACGCCGTTTTTCATCATTTTTGAGGATTTTAAAAAAATTCAAAATTTCAAAAAACATGGGTTATAGCCCATCGTTTTCTTTAAATTTAAAAAAAAATGTAAACCTCGTTTTTCATCATTTTTAAACATGGGCTATAGCCCCTACCGTACGGCATACTATAACACGCCGTTTTTCATCATTTTTGAGGATTTGAAAAAAAATCAAAATTTCAAAAAACATGGGTTATAGCCCATCGTTTTTTTGAAATTTTGAAAGAAATTTAAACCTCTTTTTTCATCATTCTTAACCATGGGCTGAAAAACGATGGGCTATAACCCAACTTTTTGAAATTTTGAATTTTTTTCAAATCCTCAAAAATGATGAAAAACGGCGTGCTATAGTATGCCATACGATATGGGCTATAGCCCATGGTCAAAAATGATGAAAAACGAGGATAATGTTTTTTTCAAAAATTCAAAAAACGATGGGCTATAACCCAACTTTTTGAAATTTTGATTTTTTTTCAAATCCTCAAAAATGATGAAAAACGGCGTGCTATAGTATGCCATACGATATGGGCTATAGCCCATGGTCAAAAATGATGAAAAACGAGGATAATGTTTTTTTCAAAAATTCAAAAAACGATGGGCTATAACCCAACTTTTTGAAATTTTGATTTTTTTTCAAATCCTCAAAAATGATGAAAAACGGCGTGCTATAGTATGCCATACGATATGAGCTATAGCCCATGGTCAAAAATGATGAAAAACGAGGATAATGTTTTTTTCAAAAATTCAAAAAACGATGGGCTATAACCCAACTTTTTGAAATTTTGAATTTTTTTCAAATCCTCAAAAATGATGAAAAACGGCGTGCTATAGTATGCCATACGATATGGGCTATAGCCCATGGTCAAAAATGATGAAAAACGAGGATAATGTTTTTTTCAAAAATTCAAAAAACGATGGGCTATAAAAAATTTTCAAATCCTCAAAAATGATGAAAAACGGCGTGCTATAGTATGCCATACGATATGGGCTATAGCCCATGGTCAAAAATGATGAAAAACGAGGATAATGGTTTTTTCAAAAATTCAAAAAACGATGGGCTATAACCCAACTTTTTGAAATTTTGAATTTTTTTCAAATCCTCAAAAATGATGAAAAACGGCGTGCTATAGTATGCCATACGATATGGGCTATAGCCCATGGTCAAAAATGATGAAAAACGAGGATAATGTTTTTTTCAAAAATTCAAAAAACGATGGGCTATAACCCAACTTTTTGAAATTTTGAAATTTTTTCAAATCCTCAAAAATGATGAAAAACGGCGTGCTATAGTATGCCATACGATATGGGCTATAGCCCATGGTCAAAAATGATGAAAAACGAGGATAATGTTTTTTTCAAAAATTCAAAAAACGATGGGCTATAACCCAACTTTTTTAAATTTTGAATTTTTTTCAAATCCTCAAAAATGATGAAAAACGGCGTGCTATAGTATGCCATACGATATGGGCTATAGCCCATGGTCAAAAATGTAGAAAAACGAGGATAATGTTTTTTTCAAAAATTCAAAAAACGATGGGCTATAACCCAACTTTTTGAAATTTTGAATTTTTTTCAAATCCTCAAAAATGATGAAAAACGGCGTGCTATAGTATGCCATACGATATGGGCTATAGCCCATGGTCAAAAATGATGAAAAACGAGGATAATGTTTTTTTCAAAAATTCAAAAAACGATGGGCTATAACCCAACTTTTTGAAATTTTGAATTTTTTTCAAATCCTCAAAAATGATGAAAAACGGCGTGCTATAGTATGCCATACGATATGGGCTATAGCCCATGGTCAAAAATGATGAAAAACGAGGATAATGTTTTTTTCAAAAATTCAAAAAACTATGGGCTATAACCCAACTTTTTGAAATTTTGAATTTTTTTCAAATCCTCAAAAATGATGAAAAACGGCGTGCTATAGTATGCCATACGATATGGGCTATAGCCCATGGTCAAAAATGATGAAAAACGAGGATAATGTTTTTTTCAAAAATTCAAAAAACGATGGGCTATAACCCAACTTTTTGAAATTTTGATTTTTTTTCAAATCCTCAAAAATGATGAAAAACGGCGTGCTATAGTATGCCATACGATATGAGCTATAGCCCATGGTCAAAAATGATGAAAAACGAGGATAATGTTTTTTTCAAAAATTCAAAAAACGATGGGCTATAACCCAACTTTTTGAAATTTTGATTTTTTTTCAAATCCTCAAAAATGATGAAAAACGGCGTGCTATAGTATGCCATACGATATGAGCTATAGCCCATGGTCAAAAATGATGAAAAACGAGGATAATGTTTTTTTCAAAAATTCAAAAAACGATGGGCTATAACCCAACTTTTTGAAATTTTGAATTTTTTTCAAATCCTCAAAAATGATGAAAAACGGCGTGCTATAGTATGCCATACGATATGGGCTATAGCCCATGGTCAAAAATGATGAAAAACGAGGATAATGTTTTTTTCAAAAATTCAAAAAACGATGGGCTATAACCCAACTTTTAGAAATTTTGAATTTTTTTTAAATCCTCAAAAATGATGAAAAACGGCGTGCTATAGTATGCCATACGATATGGGCTATAGCCCATGGTCGAAAATGATGAAAAACGAGGATAATGTTTTTTTCAAAAATTCAAAAAACGATGGGCTATAACCCAACTTTTTGAAATTTTGAATTTTTTTCAAATCCTCAAAAATGATGAAAAACGGCGTGCTATAGTATGCCATACGATATGGGCTATAGCCCATGGTCAAAAATGATGAAAAACGAGGATAATGTTTTTTTCAAAAATTCAAAAAACGATGGGCTATAACCCAACTTTTTTAAATTTTGAATTTTTTTCAAATCCTCAAAAATGATGAAAAACGGCGTGCTATAGTATGCCATACGATATGGGCTATAGCCCATGGTCAAAAATGATGAAAAACGAGGATAATGTTTTTTTCAAAAATTCAAAAAACGATGGGCTATAAATTTTTTTCAAATCCTCAAAAATGATGAAAAACGGCGTGCTATAGTATGCCATACGATATGGGCTATAGCCCATGGTCAAAAATGATGAAAAACGAGGATAATGGTTTTTTCAAAAATTCAAAAAACGATGGGCTATAACCCAACTTTTTGAAATTTTGAATTTTTTTCAAATCCTCAAAAATGATGAAAAACGGCGTGCTATAGTATGCCATACGATATGGGCTATAGCCCATGGTCAAAAATGATGAAAAACGAGGATAATGTTTTTTTCAAAAATTCAAAAAACGATGGGCTATAACCCAACTTTTTGAAATTTTGAAATTTTTTCAAATCCTCAAAAATGATGAAAAACGGCGTGCTATAGTATGCCATACGATATGGGCTATAGCCCATGGTCAAAAATGATGAAAAACGAGGATAATGTTTTTTTCAAAAATTCAAAAAACGATGGGCTATAACCCAACTTTTTGAAATTTTGAATTTTTTTCAAATCCTCAAAAATGATGAAAAACGGCGTGCTATAGTATGCCATACGATATGGGCTATAGCCCATGGTCAAAAATGATGAAAAACGAGGATAATGTTTTTTTCAAAAATTCAAAAAACTATGGGCTATAACCCAACTTTTTGAAATTTTGAATTTTTTTCAAATCCTCAAAAATGATGAAAAACGGCGTGCTATAGTATGCCATACGATATGGGCTATAGCCCATGGTCAAAAATGATGAAAAACGAGGATAATGTTTTTTTCAAAAATTCAAAAAACGATGGGCTATAACCCAACTTTTTGAAATTTAGATTTTTTTTCAAATCCTCAAAAATGATGAAAAACGGCGTGCTATAGTATGCCATACGATATGAGCTATAGCCCATGGTCAAAAATGATGAAAAACGAGGATAATGTTTTTTTCAAAAATTCAAAAAACGATGGGCTATAACCCAACTTTTTGAAATTTTGATTTTTTTTCAAATCCTCAAAAATGATGAAAAACGGCGTGCTATAGTATGCCATACGATATGAGCTATAGCCCATGGTCAAAAATGATGAAAAACGAGGATAATGTTTTTTTCAAAAATTCAAAAAACGATGGGCTATAACCCAACTTTTTGAAATTTTGAATTTTTTTCAAATCCTCAAAAATGATGAAAAACGGCGTGCTATAGTATGCCATACGATATGGGCTATAGCCCATGGTCAAAAATGATGAAAAACGAGGATAATGTTTTTTTCAAAAATTCAAAAAACGATGGGCTATAACCCAACTTTTTGAAATTTTGAATTTTTTTAAAATCCTCAAAAATGATGAAAAACGGCGTGCTATAGTATGCCATACGATATGGGCTATAGCCCATGGTCGAAAATGATGAAAAACGAGGATAATGTTTTTTTCAAAAATTCAAAAAACGATGGGCTATAACCCAACTTTTTGAAATTTTGAATTTTTTTCAAATCCTCAAAAATGATGAAAAACGGCGTGCTATAGTATGCCATACGATATGGGCTATAGCCCATGGTCAAAAATGATGAAAAACGAGGATAATGTTTTTTTCAAAAATTCAAAAAACGATGGGCTATAACCCAACTTTTTTAAATTTTGAATTTTTTTCAAATCCTCAAAAATGATGAAAAACGGCGTGCTATAGTATGCCATACGATATGGGCTATAGCCCATGGTCAAAAATGATGAAAAACGAGGATAATGTTTTTTTCAAAAATTCAAAAAACGATGGGCTATAACCCAACTTTTTTAAATTTTGAATTTTTTTCAAATCCTCAAAAATAATGAAAAACGGCGTGCTATAGTATGCCATACGATATGGGCTATAGCCCATGGTCAAAAATGTAGAAAAACGAGGATAATGTTTTTTTCAAAAATTCAAAAAACGATGGGCTATAACCCAACTTTTTGAAATTTTGAATTTTTTCAAATCCTCAAAAATGATGAAAAACGGCGTGCTATAGTATGCCATACGATATGGGCTATAGCCCATGGTCAAAAATGATGAAAAACGAGGATAATGTTTTTTTCAAAAATTAAAAAAACGATGGGCTATAACCCAACTTTTTGAAATTTTGAATTTTTTTCAAATCCTCAAAAATGATGAAAAACGGCGTGCTATAGTATGCCATACGATATGGGCTATAGCCCATGGTCAAAAATGATGAAAAACGAGGATAATGTTTTTTTCAAAAATTCAAAAAACGATGGGCTATAACCCAACTTTTTGAAATTTTGAATTTTTTTCAAATCCTCAAAAATGATGAAAAACGGCGTGCTATAGTATGCCATACGATATGGGCTATAGCCCATGGTCAAAAATTATGAAAAACGAGGATAATGTTTTTTTCAAAAATTCAAAAAACGATGGGCTATAACCCAACTTTTTGAAATTTTGATTTTTTTTCAAATCCTCAAAAATGATGAAAAACGGCGTGCTATAGTATGCCATACGATATGAGCTATAGCCCATGGTCAAAAATGATGAAAAACGAGGATAATGTTTTTTTCAAAAATTCAAAAAACGATGGGCTATAACCCAACTTTTTGAAATTTTGAATTTTTTTCAAATCCTCAAAAATGATGAAAAACGGCGTGCTATAGTATGCCATACGATATGGGCTATAGCCCATGGTCAAAAATGATGAAAAACGAGGATAATGTTTTTTTCAAAAATTCAAAAAACGATGGGCTATAACCCAACTTTTAGAAATTTTTTTAAAATCCTCAAAAATGATGAAAAACGGCGTGCTATAGTATGCCATACGATATGGGCTATAGCCCATGGTCGAAAATGATGAAAAACGAGGATAATGTTTTTTTCAAAAATTCAAAAAACGATGGGCTATAACCCAACTTTTTGAAATTTTGAATTTTTTTCAAATCCTCAAAAATGATGAAAAACGGCGTGCTATAGTATGCCATACGATATGAGCTATAGCCCATGGTCAAAAATTATGAAAAACGAGGATAATGTTTTTTTCAAAAATTCAAAAAACGATGGGCTATAACCCAACTTTTTGAAATTTTGAATTTTTTTCAAATCCTCAAAAATGATGAAAAACGGCGTGCTATAGTATGCCATACGATATGGGCTATAGCCCATGGTCAAAAATGATGAAAAACGAGGATAATGTTTTTTTCAAAAATTCAAAAAACGATGGGCTATAACCCAACTTTTTGAAATTTTGAATTTTTTTCAAATCCTCAAAAATGATGAAAAACGGCGTGCTATAGTATGCCATACGATATGGGCTATAGCCCATGGTCAAAAATGATGAAAAACGAGGATAATGTTTTTTTCAAAAATTCAAAAAACGATGGGCTATAACCCAACTTTTTTAAATTTTGAATTTTTTTCAAATCCTCAAAAATGATGAAAAACGGCGTGCTATAGTATGCCATACGATATGGGCTATAGCCCATGGTCAAAAATGTAGAAAAACGAGGATAATGTTTTTTTCAAAAATTCAAAAAACGATGGGCTATAACCCAACTTTTTGAAATTTTGAATTTTTTTCAAATCCTCAAAAATGATGAAAAACGGCGTGCTATAGTATGCCATACGATATGGGCTATAGCCCATGGTCAAAAATGATGAAAAACGAGGATAATGTTTTTTTCAAAAATTAAAAAAACGATGGGCTATAACCCAACTTTTTGAAATTTTGAATTTTTTTCAAATCCTCAAAAATGATGAAAAACGGCGTGCTATAGTATGCCATACGATATGGGCTATAGCCCATGGTCAAAAATGATGAAAAACGAGGATAATGTTTTTTTCAAAAATTCAAAAAACGATGGGCTATAACCCAACTTTTTGAAATTTTGAATTTTTTTCAAATCCTCAAAAATGATGAAAAACGGCGTGCTATAGTATGCCATACGATATGGGCTATAGCCCATGGTCAAAAATGATGAAAAACGAGGATAATGTTTTTTTCAAAAATTCAAAAAACGATGGGCTATAACCCAACTTTTTGAAATTTTGATTTTTTTCAAATCCTCAAAAATGATGAAAAACGGCGTGCTATAGTATGCCATACGATATGAGCTATAGCCCATGGTCAAAAATGATGAAAAACGAGGATAATGTTTTTTTCAAAAATTCAAAAAACGATGGGCTATAACCCAACTTTTTGAAATTTTGAATTTTTTTCAAATCCTCAAAAATGATGAAAAACGGCGTGCTATAGTATGCCATACGATATGGGCTATAGCCCATGGTCAAAAATGATGAAAAACGAGGATAATGTTTTTTTCAAAAATTCAAAAAACGATGGGCTATAACCCAACTTTTAGAAATTTTGAATTTTTTTAAAATCCTCAAAAATGATGAAAAACGGCGTGCTATAGTATGCCATACGATATGGGCTATAGCCCATGGTCGAAAATGATGAAAAACGAGGATAATGTTTTTTTCAAAAATTCAAAAAACGATGGGCTATAACCCAACTTTTTGAAATTTTGAATTTTTTTCAAATCCTCAAAAATGATGAAAAACGGCGTGCTATAGTATGCCATACGATATGAGCTATAGCCCATGGTCAAAAATGATGAAAAACGAGGATAATGTTTTTTTCAAAAATTCAAAAAACGATGGGCTATAACCCAACTTTTTGAAATTTTGAATTTTTTTCAAATCCTCAAAAATGATGAAAAACGGCGTGCTATAGTATGCCATACGATATGGGCTATAGCCCATGGTCAAAAATGATGAAAAACGAGGATAATGTTTTTTTCAAAATTCAAAAAACTATGGGCTATAACCCAACTTTTAGAAATTTTGAATTTTTTTCAAATCCTCAAAAATGATGAAAAACGGCGTGCTATAGTATGCCATACGATATGGGCTATAGCCCATGGTCAAAAATGATGAAAAACGAGGATAATGTTTTTTTCAAAAATTCAAAAAACGATGGGCTATAACCCAACTTTTTGAAATTTTGATTTTTTTTCAAATCCTCAAAAATGATGAAAAACGGCGTGCTATAGTATGCCATACGATATGGGCTATAGCCCATGGTCAAAAATGATGAAAAACGAGGATAATGTTTTTTTCAAAAATTCAAAAAACGATGGGCTATAACCCAACTTTTTTGAAATTTTGAATTTTTTTCAAATCCTCAAAAATGATGAAAAACGGCGTGCTATAGTATGCCATACGATATGGGCTATAGCCCATGGTCAAAAATGATGAAAAACGAGGATAATGTTTTTTTCAAAAATTCAAAAAACGATGGGCTATAACCCAACTTTTTGAAATTTTGAAATTTTTTCAAATCCTCAAAAATGATGAAAAACGGCGTGCTATAGTATGCCATACGATATGGGCTATAGCCCATGGTCAAAAATGATGAAAAACGAGGATAATGTTTTTTTCAAAAATTCAAAAAACGATGGGCTATAACCCAACTTTTTTAAATTTTGAATTTTTTTCAAATCCTCAAAAATGATGAAAAACGGCGTGCTATAGTATGCCATACGATATGGGCTATAGCCCATGGTCAAAAATGTAGAAAAACGAGGATAATGTTTTTTTCAAAAATTCAAAAAACGATGGGCTATAACCCAACTTTTTGAAAATTTGAATTTTTTTCAAATCCTCAAAAATGATGAAAAACGGCGTGCTATAGTATGCCATACGATATGGGCTATAGCCCATGGTCAAAAATGATGAAAAACGAGGATAATGTTTTTTTCAAAAATTCAAAAAACGATGGGCTATAACCCAACTTTTTGAAATTTTGAATTTTTTTCAAATCCTCAAAAATGATGAAAAACGGCGTGCTATAGTATGCCATACGATATGGGCTATAGCCCATGGTCAAAAATGATGAAAAACGAGGATAATGTTTTTTTCAAAAATTCAAAAAACGATGGGCTATAACCCAACTTTTTGAAATTTTGATTTTTTTTCAAATCCTCAAAAATGATGAAAAACGGCGTGCTATAGTATGCCATACGATATGGGCTATAGCCCATGGTCAAAAATGATGAAAAACGAGGATAATGTTTTTTTCAAAAATTCAAAAAACGATGGGCTATAACCCAACTTTTTGAAATTTTGATTTTTTTTCAAATCCTCAAAAAATGATGAAAAACGGCGTGCTATAGTATGCCATACGATATGAGCTATAGCCCATGGTCAAAAATGATGAAAAACGAGGATAATGTTTTTTTCAAAAATTCAAAAAACGATGGGCTATAACCCAACTTTTTGAAATTTTGAATTTTTTTCAAATCCCCAAAAATGATGAAAAACGGCGTGCTATAGTATGCCATACGATATGGGCTATAGCCCATGGTCAAAAATGATGAAAAACGAGGATAATGTTTTTTTCAAAAATTCAAAAAACGATGGGCTATAACCCAACTTTTAGAAATTTTGAATTTTTTTAAAATCCTCAAAAATGATGAAAAACGGCGTGCTATAGTATGCCATACGATATGGGCTATAGCCCATGGTCGAAAATGATGAAAAACGAGGATAATGTTTTTTTCAAAAATTCAAAAAACGATGGGCTATAACCCAACTTTTTGAAATTTTGAATTTTTTTCAAATCCTCAAAAATGATGAAAAACGGCGTGCTATAGTATGCCATACGATATGGGCTATAGCCCATGGTCAAAAATGATGAAAAACGAGGATAATGTCTTTTTCAAAAATTCAAAAAACGATGGGCTATAACCCAACTTTTTGAAATTTTGAATTTTTTTCAAATCCTCAAAAATGATGAAAAACGGCGTGCTATAGTATGCCATACGATATGGGCTATAGCCCATGGTCAAAAATGATGAAAAACAAGGATAATGTTTTTTTCAAAAATTCAAAAAACGATGGGCTATAACCCAACTTTTTGAAATTTTGAATTTTTTTCAAATCCTCAAAAATGATGAAAAACGGCGTGCTATAGTATGCCATACGATATGGGCTATAGCCCATGGTCAAAAATGATGAAAAACGAGGATAATGTTTTTTTCAAAAATTCAAAAAACAATGGGCTATAACCCAACTTTTAGAAATTTTGAATTTTTTAAAAATCCTCAAAAATGATGAAAAACGGCGTGCTATAGTATGCCATACGATATGGGCTATAGCCCATGGTCAAAAATGATGAAAAACGAGGATAATGTTTTTTTCAAAAATTCAAAAAACGATGGGCTATAACCCAACTTTTTGAAATTTTGAATTTTTTTCAAATCCTCAAAAATGATGAAAAACGGCGTGCTATAGTATGCCATACGATATGGGCTATAGCCCATGGTCAAAAATGATGAAAAACGAGGATAATGTTTTTTTCAAAAATTCAAAAAACGATGAGCTATAACCCAACTTTTTGAAATTTTGAATTTTTTTCAAATCCTCAAAAATGATGAAAAACGGCGTGCTATAGTATGCCATACGATATGGGCTATAGCCCATGGTCAAAAATGATGAAAAAAGAGGATAATGTTTTTTTCAAAAATTCAAAAAACGATGGGCTATAACCCAACTTTTTGAAATTTTGAATTTTTTTCAAATCCTCAAAAATGATGAAAAACGGCGTGCTATAGTATGCCATACGATATGGGCTATAGCCCATGGTCAAAAATGATGAAAAACGAGGATAATGTTTTTTTCAAAAATTCAAAAAACGATGGGCTATAACCCAACTTTTTGAAATTTTGAATTTTTTTCAAATCCTCAAAAATGATGAAAAACGGCGTGCTATAGTATGCCATACGATATGGGCTATAGCCCATGGTCAAAAATGATGAAAAACGAGGATAATGTTTTTTTCAAAAATTCAAAAAACGATGGGCTATAACCCAACTTTTTGAAATTTTGAATTTTTTTCAAATCCTCAAAAATGATGAAAAACGGCGTGCTATAGTATGCCATACGATATGGGCTATAGCCCATGGTCAAAAATGATGAAAAACGAGGATAATGTTTTTTTCAAAAATTCAAAAAACGATGGGCTATAACCCAACTTTTAGAAATTTTGAATTTTTTTTAAATCCTCAAAAATGATGAAAAACGGCGTGCTATAGTATGCCATACGATATGGGCTATAGCCCATGGTCAAAAATGATGAAAAACGAGGATAATGTTTTTTTCAAAAATTCAAAAAACGATGGGCTATAACCCAACTTTTTTAAATTTTGAATTTTTTTCAAATCCTCAAAAATGATGAAAAACGGCGTGCTATAGTATGCCATACGATATGGGCTATAGCCCATGGTCAAAAATGATGAAAAACGAGGATAATGTTTTTTTCAAAAATTCAAAAAACGATGGGCTATAACCCAACTTTTTGAAATTTTGAATTTTTTTCAAATCCTCAAAAATGATGAAAAACGGCGTGCTATAGTATGCCATACGATATGGGCTATAGCCCATGGTCAAAAATGATGAAAAACGAGGATAATGTTTTTTTCAAAAATTCAAAAAACGATGGGCTATAACCCAACTTTTTGAAATTTTGAATTTTTTTCAAATCCTCAAAAATGATGAAAAACGGCGTGCTATAGTATGCCATACGATATGGGCTATAGCCCATGGTCAAAAATGATGAAAAACGAGGATAATGTTTTTTTCAAAAATTCAAAAAACTATGGGCTATAACCCAACTTTTTGAAATTTTGAATTTTTTTCAAATCCTCAAAAATGATGAAAAACGGCGTGCTATAGTATGCCATACGATATGGGCTATAGCCCATGGTCAAAAATGATGAAAAACGAGGATAATGTTTTTTTCAAAAATTCAAAAAACTATGGGCTATAACCCAACTTTTTGAAATTTTGAATTTTTTTCAAATCCTCAAAAATGATGAAAAACCGCGTGCTATAGTATGCCATACGATATGGGCTATAGCCCATGGTCAAAAATGATGAAAAACGAGGATAATGTTTTTTTCAAAAATTCAAAAAACGATGGGCTATAACCCAACTTTTAGAAATTTTGAATTTTTTTCAAATCCTCAAAAATGATGAAAAACGGCGTGCTATAGTAAGCCATACGATATGGGCTATAGCCCATGGTCAAAAATGATGAAAAACGAGGATAATGTTTTTTTCAAAAATTCAAAAAACGATGGGCTATAACCCAACTTTTTGAAATTTTGAATTTTTTTCAAATCCTCAAAAATGATGAAAAACGGCGTGCTATAGTATGCCATACGATATGGGCTATAGCCCATGGTCAAAAATGATGAAAAACGAGGATAATGTTTTTTTCAAAAATTCAAAAAACGATGGGCTATAACCCAACTTTTTGAAATTTTGAATTTTTTTCAAATCCTCAAAAATGATGAAAAACGGCGTGCTATAGTATGCCATACGATATGGGCTATAGCCCATGGTCAAAAATGATGAAAAACGAGGATAATGTTTTTTTCAAAAATTCAAAAAACTATGGGCTATAACCCAACTTTTTGAAATTTTGATTTTTTTTCAAATCCTCAAAAATGATGAAAAACGGCGTGCTATAGTATGCCATACGATATGAGCTATAGCCCATGGTCAAAAATGATGAAAAACGAGGATAATGTTTTTTTCAAAAATTCAAAAAACGATGGGCTATAACCCAACTTTTTGAAATTTTGAATTTTTTTCAAATCCTCAAAAATGATGAAAAACGGCGTGCTATAGTATGCCATACGATATGGGCTATAGCCCATGGTCAAAAATGATGAAAAACGAGGATAATGTTTTTTTCAAAAATTCAAAAAACGATGGGCTATAACCCAACTTTTTGAAATTTTGAATTTTTTTCAAATCCTCAAAAATGATGAAAAACGGCGTGCTATAGTATGCCATACGATATGGGCTATAGCCCATGGTCAAAAATGATGAAAAACGAGGATAATGTTTTTTTCAAAAATTCAAAAAACGATGGGCTATAACCCAACTTTTTGAAATTTTGAATTTTTTTCAAATCCTCAAAAATGATGAAAAACGGCGTGCTATAGTATGCCATACGATATGGGCTATAGCCCATGGTCAAAAATGATGAAAAACGAGGATAATGTTTTTTTCAAAAATTCAAAAAACGATGGGCTATAACCCAACTTTTAGAAATTTTGAATTTTTTTCAAATCCTCAAAAATGATGAAAAACGGCGTGCTATAGTATGCCATACGATATGGGCTATAGCCCATGGTCAAAAATGATGAAAAACGAGGATAATGTTTTTTTCAAAAATTAAAAAAACGATGGGCTATAACCCAACTTTTTGAAATTTTGATTTTTTTTCAAATCCTCAAAAATGATGAAAAACGGCGTGCTATAGTATGCCATACGATATGGGCTATAGCCCATGGTCAAATAAATGATGAAAAACGAGGATAATGTTTTTTTCAAAAATTCAAAAAACGATGGGCTATAACCCAACTTTTTGAAATTTTGAATTTTTTTCAAATCCTCAAAAATGATGAAAAACGGCGTGCTATAGTATGCCATACGATATGGGCTATAGCCCATGGTCAAAAATGATGAAAAACGAGGATAATGTTTTTTTCAAAAATTAAAAAAACGATGGGCTATAACCCAACTTTTTGAAATTTTGATTTTTTTTAAAATCCTCAAAAATGATGAAAAACGGCGTGCTATAGTATGCCATACGATATGGGCTATAGCCCATGGTCAAATAAATGATGAAAAACGAGGATAATGTTTTTTTCAAAAATTCAAAAAACGATGGGCTATAACCCAACTTTTTTAAATTTTGAATTTTTTTCAAATCCTCAAAAATGATGAAAAACGGCGTGCTATAGTATGCCATACGATATGGGCTATAGCCCATGGTCAAAAATGATGAAAAACGAGGATAATGTTTTTTTCAAAAATTCAAAAAACGATGGGCTATAACCCAACTTTTTGAAATTTTGAATTTTTTTCAAATCCTCAAAAATGATGAAAAACGGCGTGCTATAGTATGCCATACGATATGGGCTATAGCCCATGGTCAAAAATGATGAAAAACGAGGATAATGTTTTTTTCAAAAATTCAAAAAACGATGGGCTATAACCCAACTTTTAGAAATTTTGAATTTTTTTAAAATCCTCAAAAATGATGAAAAACGGCGTGCTATAGTATGCCATACGATATGGGCTATAGCCCATGGTCAAAAATGATGAAAAACGAGGATAATGTTTTTTTCAAAAATTCAAAAAACGATGGGCTATAACCCAACTTTTTGAAATTTTGAATTTTTTCAAATCCTCAAAAATGATGAAAAACAGCGTGCTATAGTATGCCATACGATATGGGCTATAGCCCATGGTCAAAAATGATGAAAAACGAGGATAATGTTTTTTTCAAAAATTCAAAAAACGATGGGCTATAACCCAACTTTTTGAAATTTTGAATTTTTTTCAAATCCTCAAAAATGATGAAAAACGGCGTGCTATAGTATGCCATACGATATGGGCTATAGCCCATGGTCAAAAATGATGAAAAACGAGGATAATGTTTTTTTCAAAAATTCAAAAAACGATGGGCTATAACCCAACTTTTTGAAATTTTGAAATTTTTTCAAATCCTCAAAAATGATGAAAAACGGCGTGCTATAGTATGCCATACGATATGGGCTATAGCCCATGGTCAAAAATGATGAAAAACGAGGATAATGTTTTTTTCAAAAATTCAAAAAACGATGGGCTATAACCCAACTTTTTGAAATTTTGAATTTTTTTCAAATCCTCAAAAATGATGAAAAACGGCGTGCTATAGTATGCCATACGATATGGGCTATAGCCCATGGTCAAAAATGATGAAAAACGAGGATAATGTTTTTTTCAAAAATTCAAAAAACGATGGGCTATAACCCAACTTTTTTAAATTTTGAATTCTTTTCAAATCCTCAAAAATGATGAAAAACGGCGTGCTATAGTATGCCATACGATATGGGCTATAGCCCATGGTCAAAAATGATGAAAAACGAGGATAATGTTTTTTTCAAAAATTCAAAAAACGATGGGCTATAACCCAACTTTTTGAAATTTTGAATTTTTTTCAAATCCTCAAAAATGATGAAAAACGGCGTGCTATAGTATGCCATACGATATGGGCTATAGCCCATGGTCAAAAATGATGAAAAACGAGGATAATGTTTTTTTCAAAAATTCAAAAAACGATGGGCTATAACCCAACTTTCTGAAATTTTGAATTTTTTTCAAATCCTCAAAAATGATGAAAAACGGCGTGCTATAGTATGCCATACGATATGGGCTATAGCCCATGGTCAAAAATGATGAAAAACGAGGATAATGTTTTTTTCAAAAATTCAAAAAACGATGGGCTATAACCCAACTTTTTGAAAATTTTAATTTTTTTCAAATCCTCAAAAATGATGAAAAACGGCGTGCTATAGTATGCCATACGATATGGGCTATAGCCCATGGTAAAAAATGATGAAAAACGAGGATAATGCTTTTTTTCAAAAATTCAAAAAACGATGGGCTATAACCCAACTTTTTGAAATTTTGAATTTTTTTCAAATCCTCAAAAATGATGAAAAACGGCGTGCTATAGTATGCCATACGATATGAGCTATAGCCCATGGTCAAAAATGATGAAAAACGAGGATAATGTTTTTTTCAAAAATTCAAAAAACGATGGGCTATAACCCAACTTTTTGAAATTTTGAATTTTTTTCAAATCCTCAAAAATGATGAAAAACGGCGTGCTATAGTATGCCATACGATATGGGCTATAGCCCATGGTCAAAAATGATGAAAAACGAGGATAATGTTTTTTTCAAAAATTAAAAAAACGATGGGCTATAACCCAACTTTTTGAAATTTTGAATTTTTTTCAAATCCTCAAAAATGATGAAAAACGGCGTGCTATAGTATGCCATACGATATGGGCTATAGCCCATGGTCAAAAATGATGAAAAACGAGGATAATGTTTTTTTCAAAAATTCAAAAAACGATGGGCTATAACCCAACTTTTTGAAATTTTGAATTTTTTTCAAATCCTCAAAAATGATGAAAAACGGCGTGCTATAGTATGCCATACGATATGGGCTATAGCCCATGGTCAAAAATGATGAAAAACGAGGATAATGTTTTTTTCAAAAATTCAAAAAACGATGGGCTATAACCCAACTTTTTGAAATTTTGAATTTTTTTCAAATCCTCAAAAATGATGAAAAACGGCGTGCTATAGTATGCCATACGATATGGGCTATAGCCCATGGTCAAAAATGATGAAAAACGAGGATAATGTTTTTTTCAAAAATTCAAAAAACGATGGGCTATAACCCAACTTTTAGAAATTTTGAATTTTTTTCAAATCCTCAAAAATGATGAAAAACGGCGTGCTATAGTATGCCATACGATATGGGCTATAGCCCATGGTCAAAAATGATGAAAAACGAGGATAATGTTTTTTTCAAAAATTAAAAAAACGATGGGCTATAACCCAACTTTTTGAAATTTTGATTTTTTTTAAAATCCTCAAAAATGATGAAAAACGGCGTGCTATAGTATGCCATACGATATGGGCTATAGCCCATGGTCAAATAAATGATGAAAAACGAGGATAATGTTTTTTTCAAAAATTCAAAAAACGATGGGCTATAACCCAACTTTTAGAAATTTTGAATTTTTTTCAAATCCTCAAAAATGATGAAAAACGGCGTGCTATAGTATGCCATACGATATGGGCTATAGCCCATGGTCAAAAATGATGAAAAACGAGGATAATGTTTTTTTCAAAAATTCAAAAAACGATGGGCTTTAACCCAACTTTTTGAAATTTTGAATTTTTTTCAAATCCTCAAAAATGATGAAAAACGGCGTGCTATAGTATGCCATACGATATGGGCTATAGCCCATGGTCAAAAATGATGAAAAACGAGGATAATGTTTTTTTCAAAAATTCAAAAAACGATGGGCTATAACCCAACTTTTTGAAATTTTGAATTTTTTTCAAATCCTCAAAAATGATGAAAAACGGCGTGCTATAGTATGCCATACGATATGGGCTATAGCCCATGGTCAAAAATGATGAAAAACGAGGATAATGTTTTTTTCAAAAATTCAAAAAACGATGGGCTATAACCCAACTTTTTTAAATTTTGAATTTTTTTCAAATCCTCAAAAATGATGAAAAACGGCGTGCTATAGTATGCCATACGATATGGGCTATAGCCCATGGTCAAAAATGATGAAAAACGAGGATAATGTTTTTTTCAAAAATTCAAAAAACGATGGGCTATAACCCAACTTTTTGAAATTTTGAATTTTTTTCAAATCCTCAAAAATGATGAAAAACGGCGTGCTATAGTATGCCATACGATATGGGCTATAGCCCATGGTCAAAAATGATGAAAAACGAGGATAATGTTTTTTTCAAAAATTCAAAAAACGATGGGCTATAACCCAACTTTCTGAAATTTTGAATTTTTTTCAAATCCTCAAAAATGATGAAAAACGATGGGCTATAACCCAACTTTTTGAAATGTTGAATTTTTTTCAAATCCTCAAAAATGATGAAAAACGGCGTGCTATAGTATGCCATACGATATGGGCTATAGCCCATGGTCAAAAATGATGAAAAACGAGGATAATGTTTTTTTCAAAAATTCAAAAAACGATGGGCTATAACCCAACTTTTAGAAATTTTGAATTTTTTTAAAATCCTCAAAAATGATGAAAAACGGCGTGCTATAGTATGCCATACGATATGGGCTATAGCCCATGGTCAAAAATGATGAAAAACGAGGATAATGTTTTTTTCAAAAATTCAAAAAACGATGGGCTATAACCCAACTTTTTGAAATTTTGAATTTTTTTCAAATCCTCAAAAATGATGAAAAACGGCGTGCTATAGTATGCCATACGATATGGGCTATAGCCCATGGTCAAAAATGATGAAAAACGAGGATAATGTTTTTTTCAAAAATTCAAAAAACGATGGGCTATAACCCAACTTTTTGAAATTTTGAATTTTTTTCAAATCCTCAAAAATGATGAAAAACGGCGTGCTATAGTATGCCATACGATATGGGCTATAGCCCATGGTCAAAAATGATGAAAAACGAGGATAATGTTTTTTTCAAAAATTCAAAAAACGATGGGCTATAACCCAACTTTTTGAAATTTTGAATTTTTTTCAAATCCTCAAAAATGATGAAAAACGGCGTGCTATAGTATGCCATACGATATGGGCTATAGCCCATGGTCAAAAATGATGAAAAACGAGGATAATGTTTTTTTCAAAAATTCAAAAAACGATGGGCTATAACCCAACTTTTTGAAATTTTGAATTTTTTTCAAATCCTCAAAAATGATGAAAAACGGCGTGCTATAGTATGCCATACGATATGGGCTATAGCCCATGGTCAAAAATGATGAAAAACGAGGATAATGTTTTTTTCAAAAATTCAAAAAACGATGGGCTATAACCCAACTTTTTGAAATTTTGAATTTTTTTCAAATCCTCAAAAATGATGAAAAACGGCGTGCTATAGTATGCCATACGATATGGGCTATAGCCCATGGTCAAAAATGATGAAAAACGAGGATAATGTTTTTTTCAAAAATTCAAAAAACGATGGGCTATAACCCAACTTTTTTAAATTTTGAATTTTTTTCAAATCCTCAAAAATGATGAAAAACGGCGTGCTATAGTATGCCATACGATATGGGCTATAGCCCATGGTCAAAAATGATGAAAAACGAGGATAATGTTTTTTTCAAAAATTCAAAAAACGATGGGCTATAACCCAACTTTTTGAAATTTTGAATTTTTTTCAAATCCTCAAAAATGATGAAAAACGGCGTGCTATAGTATGCCATACGATATGGGCTATAGCCCATGGTCAAAAATGATGAAAAACGAGGATAATGTTTTTTTCAAAAATTCAAAAAACGATGGGCTATAACCCAACTTTCTGAAATTTTGAATTTTTTTCAAATCCTCAAAAATGATGAAAAACGGCGTGCTATAGTATGCCATACGATATGGGCTATAGCCCATGGTCAAAAATGATGAAAAACGAGGATAATGTTTTTTTCAAATTTCAAAAAACGATGGGCTATAACCCAACTTTTTGAAAATTTTAATTTTTTTCAAATCCTCAAAAATGATGAAAAACGGCGTGCTATAGTATGCCATACGATATGGGCTATAGCCCATGGTCAAAAATGATGAAAAACGAGGATAATGCTTTTTTTCAAAAATTCAAAAAACGATGGGCTATAACCCAACTTTTTGAATTTTTTTTTTTTTTTTTCAAATCCTCAAAAATGATGAAAAACGGCGTGCTATAGTATGCCATACGATATGGGCTATAGCCCATGGTCAAAAATGATGAAAAACGAGGATAATGTTTTTTTCAAAAATTCAAAAAACGATGGGCTATAACCCAACTTTTTGAAATTTTGAATTTTTTTCAAATCCTCAAAAATGATGAAAAACGGCGTGCTATAGTATGCCATACGATATGGGCTATAGCCCATGGTCAAAAATGATGAAAAACGAGGATAATGTTTTTTTCAAAAATTCAAAAAACGATGGGCTATAACCCAACTTTTTGAAATTTGAATTTTTTTCAAATCCTCAAAAATGATGAAAAACGGCGTGCTATAGTATGCCATACGATATGGGCTATAGCCCATGGTCAAAAATGATGAAAAACGAGGATAATGTTTTTTTCAAAAATTCTAAAAACGATGGGCTATAACCCAACTTTTTGAAATTTTGAATTTTTTTCAAATCCTCAAAAATGATGAAAAACGGCGTGCTATAGTATGCCATACGATATGGGCTATAGCCCATGGTCAAAAATGATGAAAAACGAGGATAATGTTTTTTTCAAAAATTCAAAAAACGATGGGCTATAACCCAACTTTTTGAAATTTTGAATTTTTTTCAAATCCTCAAAAATGATGAAAAACGGCGTGCTATAGTATGCCATACGATATGGGCTATAGCCCATGGTCAAAAATGATGAAAAGCGAGGATAATGTTTTTTTCAAAAATTCAAAAAACGATGGGCTATAACCCAACTTTTTGAAATTTTGAATTTTTTTCAAATCCTCAAAAATGATGAAAAACGGCGTGCTATAGTATGCCATACGATATGGGCTATAGCCCATGGTCAAAAATGATGAAAAACGAGGATAATGTTTTTTTTAAAAATTCAAAAAACGATGGGCTATAACCCAACTTTTTTAAATTTTGAATTTTTTTCAAATCCTCAAAAATGATGAAAAACGGCGTGCTATAGTATGCCATACGATATGGGCTATAGCCCATGGTCAAAAATGATGAAAAACGAGGATAATGTTTTTTTCAAAAATTCAAAAAACGATGGGCTATAACCCAACTTTTTGAAATTTTGAATTTTTTTCAAATCCTCAAAAATGATGAAAAACGGCGTGCTATAGTATGCCATACGATATGGGCTATAGCCCATGGTCAAAAATGATGAAAAACGAGGATAATGTTTTTTTCAAAAATTCAAAAA
Organism: Protomyctophum parallelum; assembly: GCF_964188405.1. Lineage (NCBI taxonomy): Eukaryota > Metazoa > Chordata > Actinopteri > Myctophiformes > Myctophidae > Protomyctophum > Protomyctophum parallelum. Next base: position 35,013,921 of record NC_139712.1, on the reverse strand, counting down.
ACGATGGGCTATAACCCAACTTTCTGAAATTTTGAATTTTTTTCAAATCCTCAAAAATGATGAAAAACGGCGTGCTATAGTATGCCATACGATATGGGCTATAGCCCATGGTCAAAAATGATGAAAAACGAGGATAATGTTTTTTTCAAAAATTCAAAAAACGATGGGCTATAACCCAACTTTTTGAAATTTTGAATTTTTTTCAAATCCTCAAAAATAATGAAAAACGGCGTGCTATAGTATGCCATACGATATGGGCTATAGCCCATGGTCAAAAATGATGAAAAACGAGGATAATGTTTTTTTCAAAAATTCAAAAAACGATGGGCTATAACCCAACTTTTTGAAATTTTGAATTTTTTTCAAATCCTCAAAAATGATGAAATGATGAAAAACGGCGTGCTATAGTATGCCATACGATATGGGCTATAGCCCATGGTCAAAAATGATGAAAAACGAGGATAATGTTTTTTTCAAAAATTCAAAAAACGATGGGCTATAACCCAACTTTTTGAAATTTTGAATTTTTTTCAAATCCTCAAAATGATGAAAAACGGCGTGCTATAGTATGCCATACGATATGGGCTATAGCCATTGTCAAAAATGATGAAAAGCGAGGATAATGTTTTTTTCAAAAATTCAAAAAACGATGGGCTATAACCCAACTTTTTGAAAATTTGTTTTTTTTTCAAATCCTCAAAAATGATGAAAAACGGCGTGCTATAGTATGCCATACGATATGGGCTATAGCCCATGGTCAAAAATGATGAAAAGCGAGGATAATGTTTTTTCAAAAATTCAAAAAACGATGGGCTATACCCAACTTTTTGAAAATTGTTTTTTTTTTTCAAATCCTCACAAATGATGAAAAACGGCGTGCTATAGTATGCCATACGATATGGGCTATAGCCCATGGTCAAAAATGATGAAAAACGAGGATAATGTTTTTTTCAAAAATTCAAAAAACGATGGGCTATAACCCAACTTTTTGAAATTTTGAATTTTTTTCAAATCCTCAAAAATGATGAAAAACGGCGTGCTATAGTATGCCATACGATATGGGCTATAGCCCATGGTCAAAAATGATGAAAAACGAGGATAATGTTTTTTTCAAAAATTCAAAAAACGATGGGCTATAACCCAACTTTTTGAAATTTTGAATTTTTTTCAAATCCTCAAAATGATGAAAAACGGCGTGCTATAGTATGCCATACGATATGGGCTATAGCCCATTGTCAAAAATGATGAAAAGCGAGGATAATGTTTTTTTCAAAAATTCAAAAACGATGGGCTATAACCCAACTTTTTGAAAATTTGTTTTTTTTTCAAATCCTCAAAAATGATGAAAAACGGCGTGCTATAGTATGCCATACGATATGGGCTATAGCCCATGGTCAAAAATGATGAAAAGCGAGGATAATGTTTTTTTCAAAAATTCAAAAAACGATGGGCTATAACCCAACTTTTTGAAATTTTGAATTTTTTTCAAATCCTCACAAATGATGAAAAACGGCGTGCTATAGTATGCCATACGATATGGGCTATATAGCCCATGGTCAAAAATGATGAAAAACGAGGATAATGTTTTTTTCAAAATTCAAAAAACGATGGGCTATAACCCAACTTTTAGAAATTTTGAATTTTTTTCAAATCCTCAAAAATGATGAAAAACGGCGTGCTATAGTATGCCATACGATTTGGGCTATAGCCCATGGTCAAAAATGATGAAAAACGAGGATAATGTTTTTTTCAAAAATTCAAAAAACGATGGGCTATAACCCAACTTTTAGAAATTTTGAATTTTTTTCAAATCCTCAAAAATGATGAAAAACGGCGTGCTATAGTATGCCATACGATATGGGCTATAGCCCATGGTCAAAAATTATGAAAAACGAGGATAATGTTTTTTTCAAAAATTCAAAAAACGATGGGCTATAACCCAACTTTTTGAAATTTTGATTTTTTTTCAAATCCTCAAAAATGATGAAAAACGGCGTGCTATAGTATGCCATACGATATGGGCTATAGCCCATGGTCAAAAATGATGAAAAACGAGGATAATGTTTTTTTCAAAAATTAAAAAAACGATGGGCTATAACCCAACTTTTAGAAATTTTGATTTTTTTTCAAATCCTCAAAAATGATGAAAACGGCGTGCTATAGTATGCCATACGATATGGGCTATAGCCCATGGTCAAAAATGATGAAAAACGAGGATAATGTTTTTTTCAAAAATTCAAAAAACGATGGGCTATAACCCAACTTTTTGAAATTTTGAATTTTTTTCAAATCCTCAAAAATGATGAAAAACGGCGTGCTATAGTATGCCATACGATATGGGCTATAGCCCATGGTCAAAAATGATGAAAAACGAGGATAATGTTTTTTTCAAAAATTCAAAAAACGATGGGCTATAACCCAACTTTTTGAAATTTTGAATTTTTTTCAAATCCTCAAAAATGATGAAAAACGGCGTGCTATAGTATGCCATACGATATGGGCTATAGCCCATGGTCAAAAATGATGAAAAACGAGGATAATGTTTTTTTCAAAAATTCAAAAAACGATGGGCTATAACCCAACTTTTTGAAATTTTGAATTTTTTTCAAATCCTCAAAAATGATGAAAAACGGCGTGCTATAGTATGCCATACGATATGGGCTATAGCCCATGGTCAAAAATTATGAAAAACGAGGATAATGTTTTTTTCAAAAATTCAAAAAACGATGGGCTATAACCCAACTTTTTGAAATTTTGAATTTTTTTCAAATCCTCAAAAATGATGAAAAACGGCGTGCTATAGTATGCCATACGATATGGGCTATAGCCCATGGTCAAAAATGATGAAAAACGAGGATAATGTTTTTTTCAAAAATTCAAAAAACGATGGGCTATAACCCAACTTTTTGAAATTTTGAATTTTTTTCAAATCCTCAAAAATGATGAAAAACGGCGTGCTATAGTATGCCATACGATATGGGCTATAGCCCATGGTCAAAAATTATGAAAAACGAGGAAAATGTTTTTTTCAAAAATTCAAAAAACGATGGGCTATAACCCAACTTTTTGAAAATTTGAATTTTTTTCAAATCCTCAAAAATGATGAAAAACGGCGTGCTATAGTATGCCATATGATATGGGCTATAGCCCATGGTCAAAAATGATGAAAAACGAGGATAATGTTTTTTTCAAAAATTCAAAAAACGATGGGCTATAACCCAACTTTTAGAAATTTTGAATTTTTTTCAAATCCTCAAAAATGATGAAAAACGGTGTGCTATAATAGGCCATACGATATGGGCTATAGCCCATGGTCAAAAATGATGAAAAACGAGGATAATGTTTTTTTCAAAAATTCAAAAAACGATGGGCTATAACCCAACTTTTTGAAATTTTGATTTTTTTTCAAATCCTCAAAAATGATGAAAAACGGCGTGCTATAGTATGCCATACGATATGGGCTATAGCCCATGGTCAAAAATGATGAAAAACGAGGATAATGTTTTTTTCAAAAATTCAAAAAACGATGGGCTATAACCCAACTTTTTGAAATTTTGAATTTTTTTCAAATCCTCAAAAATGATGAAAAACGGCGTGCTATAGTATGCCATACGATATGGGCTATAGCCCATGGTCAAAAATGATGAAAAACGAGGATAATGTTTTTTTCAAAAATTCAAAAAACGATGGGCTATAACCCAACTTTTTGAAATTTTGAATTTTTTTCAAATCCTCAAAAATGATGAAAAACGGCGTGCTATAGTATGCCATATGATATGGGCTATAGCCCATGGTCAAAAATGATGAAAAACGAGGATAATGTTTTTTTCAAAAATTCAAAAAACGATGGGCTATAACCCAACTTTTAGAAATTTTGAATTTTTTTCAAATCCTCAAAAATGATGAAAAACGGTGTGCTATAATAGGCCATACGATATGGGCTATAGCCCATGGTCAAAAATGATGAAAAACGAGGATAATGTTTTTTTCAAAAATTCAAAAAACGATGGGCTATAACCCAACTTTTTGAAATTTTGATTTTTTTTCAAATCCTCAAAAATGATGAAAAACGGCGTGCTATAGTATGCCATACGATATGGGCTATAGCCCATGGTCAAAAATGATGAAAAACGAGGATAATGTTTTTTTCAAAAATTCAAAAAACGATGGGCTATAACCCAACTTTTTGAAATTTTGAATTTTTTTCAAATCCTCAAAAATGATGAAAAACGGCGTGCTATAGTATGCCATACGATATGGGCTATAGCCCATGGTCAAAAATGATGAAAAACGAGGATAATGTTTTTTTCAAAAATTCAAAAAACGATGGGCTATAACCCAACTTTTTGAAATTTAGAATTTTTTTCAAATCCTCAAAAATGATGAAAAACGGCGTGCTATAGTATGCCATACGATATGGGCTATAGCCCATGGTCAAAAATGATGAAAAACGAGGATAATGTTTTTTTCAAAAATTCAAAAAACGATGGGCTATAACCCAACTTTTTGAAATTTTGAATTTTTTTCAAATCCTCAAAAATGATGAAAAACGGCGTGCTATAGTATGCCATACGATATGGGCTATAGCCCATTGTCAAAAATGATGAAAAGCGAGGATAATGTTTTTTTCAAAAATTCAAAAAACGATGGGCTATAACCCAACTTTTTGAAAATTTGTTTTTTTTTCAAATCCTCAAAAATGATGAAAAACGGCGTGCTATAGTATGCCATACGATATGGGCTATAGCCCATGGTCAAAAATGATGAAAAGCGAGGATAATGTTTTTTTCAAAAATTCAAAAAACGATGGGCTATAACCCAACTTTTTGAAAAATTGTTTTTTTTTTCAAATCCTCACAAATGATGAAAAACGGCGTGCTATAGTATGCCATACGATATGGGCTATAGCCCATGGTCAAAAATGATGAAAAACGAGGATAATGTTTTTTTCAAAAATTCAAAAAACGATGGGCTATAACCCAACTTTTTGAAATTTTGAATTTTTTTCAAATCCTCAAAAATGATGAAAAACGGCGTGCTATAGTATGCCATACGATATGGGCTATAGCCCATGGTCAAAAATGATGAAAAACGAGGATAATGTTTTTTTCAAAAATTCAAAAAACGATGGGCTATAACCCAACTTTTTGAAATTTTGAATTTTTTTCAAATCCTCAAAAATGATGAAAAACGGCGTGCTATAGTATGCCATACGATATGGGCTATAGCCCATTGTCAAAAATGATGAAAAGCGAGGATAATGTTTTTTTCAAAAATTCAAAAAACGATGGGCTATAACCCAACTTTTTGAAAATTTGTTTTTTTTTCAAATCCTCAAAAATGATGAAAAACGGCGTGCTATAGTATGCCATACGATATGGGCTATAGCCCATGGTCAAAAATGATGAAAAGCGAGGATAATGTTTTTTTCAAAAATTCAAAAAACGATGGGCTATAACCCAACTTTTTGAAATTTTGAATTTTTTTCAAATCCTCACAAATGATGAAAAACGGCGTGCTATAGTATGCCATACGATATGGGCTATATAGCCCATGGTCAAAAATGATGAAAAACGAGGATAATGTTTTTTTCAAAAATTCAAAAAACGATGGGCTATAACCCAACTTTTAGAAATTTTGAATTTTTTTCAAATCCTCAAAAATGATGAAAAACGGCGTGCTATAGTATGCCATACGATTTGGGCTATAGCCCATGGTCAAAAATGATGAAAAACGAGGATAATGTTTTTTCAAAAATTCAAAAAACGATGGGCTATAACCCAACTTTTAGAAATTTTGAATTTTTTTCAAATCCTCAAAAATGATGAAAAACGGCGTGCTATAGTATGCCATACGATATGGGCTATAGCCCATGGTCAAAAATGATGAAAAACGAGGATAATGTTTTTTTCAAAAATTCAAAAAACGATGGGCTATAACCCAACTTTTTGAAATTTTGATTTTTTTCAAATCCTCAAAAATGATGAAAAACGGCGTGCTATAGTATGCCATACGATATGGGCTATAGCCCATGGTCAAAAATGATGAAAAACGAGGATAATGTTTTTTTCAAAAATTCAAAAAACGATGGGCTATAACCCAACTTTTTTAAATTTTGAATTTTTTTCAAATCCTCAAAAATGATGAAAAACGGCGTGCTATAGTATGCCATACGATATGGGCTATAGCCCATGGTCAAAAATGATGAAAAACGAGGATAATGTTTTTTTCAAAAATTAAAAAAACGATGGGCTATAACCCAACTTTTTGAAATTTTGATTTTTTTTCAAATCCTCAAAAATGATGAAAAACGGCGTGCTATAGTATGCCATACGATATGGGCTATAGCCCATGGTCAAAAATGATGAAAAACGAGGATAATGTTTTTTTCAAAAATTCAAAAAACGATGGGCTATAACCCAACTTTTTGAAATTTTGAATTTTTTTCAAATCCTCAAAAATGATGAAAAACGGCGTGCTATAGTATGCCATACGATATGGGCTATAGCCCATGGTCAAAAATGATGAAAAACGAGGATAATGTTTTTTTCAAAAATTCAAAAAACGATGGGCTATAACCCAACTTTTTGAAATTTTGTTTTTTTTTCAAATCCTCAAAAATGATGAAAAACGGCGTGCTATAGTATGCCATACGATATGGGCTATAGCCCATGGTCAAAAATGATGAAAAGCGAGGATAATGTTTTTTTCAAAAATTCAAAAAACGATGGGCTATAACCCAACTTTTTGAAATTTTGAATTTTTTTCAAATCCTCACAAATGATGAAAAACGGCGTGCTATAGTATGCCATACGATATGGGCTATATAGCCCATGGTCAAAAATGATGAAAAACGAGGATAATGTTTTTTTCAAAAATTCAAAAAACGATGGGCTATAACCCAACTTTTAGAAATTTTGAATTTTTTTCAAATCCTCAAAAATGATGAAAAACGGCGTGCTATAGTATGCCATACGATTTGGGCTATAGCCCATGGTCAAAAATGATGAAAAACGAGGATAATGTTTTTTTCAAAAATTCAAAAAACGATGGGCTATAACCCAACTTTTAGAAATTTTGATTTTTTTTCAAATCCTCAAAAATGATGAAAAACGGCGTGCTATAGTATGCCATACGATATGGGCTATAGCCCATGGTCAAAAATGATGAAAAACGAGGATAATGTTTTTTTCAAAAATTCAAAAAACGATGGGCTATAACCCAACTTTTTGAAATTTTGATTTTTTTTCAAATCCTCAAAAATGATGAAAAACGGCGTGCTATAGTATGCCATACGATATGGGCTATAGCCCATGGTCAAAAATGATGAAAAACGAGGATAATGTTTTTTTCAAAAATTCAAAAAACGATGGGCTATAACCCAACTTTTTTAAATTTTGAATTTTTTTCAAATCCTCAAAAATGATGAAAAACGGCGTGCTATAGTATGCCATACGATATGGGCTATAGCCCATGGTCAAAAATGATGAAAAACGAGGATAATGTTTTTTTCAAAAATTAAAAAAACGATGGGCTATAACCCAACTTTTTGAAATTTTGATTTTTTTTCAAATCCTCAAAAATGATGAAAAACGGCGTGCTATAGTATGCCATACGATATGGGCTATAGCCCATGGTCAAAAATGATGAAAAACGAGGATAATGTTTTTTTCAAAAATTCAAAAAACGATGGGCTATAACCCAACTTTTTGAAATTTTGAATTTTTTTCAAATCCTCAAAAATGATGAAAAACGGCGTGCTATAGTATGCCATACGATATGGGCTATAGCCCATGGTCAAAAATGATGAAAAACGAGGATAATGTTTTTTTCAAAAATTCAAAAAACTATGGGCTATAACCCAACTTTTTGAAATTTTGAATTTTTTTCAAATCCTCAAAAATGATGAAAAACGGCGTGCTATAGTATGCCATACGATATGGGCTATAGCCCATGGTCAAAAATGATGAAAAACGAGGATAATGTTTTTTTCAAAAATTCAAAAAACGATGGGCTATAACCCAACTTTTTGAAATTTTGAATTTTTTTCAAATCCTCAAAAATGATGAAAAACGGCGTGCTATAGTATGCCATACGATATGGGCTATAGCCCATGGTCAAAAATGATGAAAAACGAGGATAATGTTTTTTTCAAAAATTCAAAAAACGATGGGCTATAACCCAACTTTTTGAAATTTTGAATTTTTTTCAAATCCTCAAAAATGATGAAAAACGGCGTGCTATAGTATGCCATACGATATGGGCTATAGCCCATGGTCAAAAATGATGAAAAACGAGGATAATGTTTTTTTCAAAAATTCAAAAAACGATGGGCTATAACCCAACTTTTTGAAATTTTGAATTTTTTTCAAATCCTCAAAAATGATGAAAAACGGCGTGATATAGTATGCCATACGATATGGGCTATAGCCCATGGTCAAAAATTATGAAAAACGAGGATAATGTTTTTTTCAAAAATTCAAAAAACGATGGGCTATAACCCAACTTTTTGAAATTTTGAATTATTTTCAAATCCTCAAAAATGATGAAAAACGGCGTGCTATAGTATGCCATACGATATGGGCTATAGCCCATGGTCAAAAATGATGAAAAACGAGGATAATGTTTTTTTCAAAAATTCAAAAAACGATGGGCTATAACCCAACTTTTAGAAATTTTGAATCTTTTTCAAATCCTCAAAAATGATGAAAAACGGCGTGCTATAATATGCCATACGATATGGGCTATAGCCCATGGTAAAAAATGATGAAAAACGAGGATAATGTTTTTTTCAAAAATTCAAAAAACGATGGGCTATAACCCAACTTTTTGAAATTTTGATTTTTTTTCAAATCCTCAAAAATGATGAAAAACGGCGTGCTATAGTATGCCATACGATATGGGCTATAGCCCATGGTCAAAAATGATGAAAAACGAGGATAATGTTTTTTTCAAAAATTCAAAAAACGATGGGCTATAACCCAACTTTTTGAAATTTTGAATTTTTTTCAAATCCTCAAAAATGATGAAAAACGGCGTGCTATAGTATGCCATACGATATGGGCTATAGCCCATGGTCAAAAATGATGAAAAACGAGGATAATGTTTTTTTCAAAAATTCAAAAAACGATGGGCTATAACCCAACTTTTTGAAATTTTGAATTTTTTTCAAATCCTCAAAAATGATGAAAAACGGCGTGCTATAGTATGCCATACGATATGGGCTATAGCCCATGGTCAAAAATGATGAAAAACGAGGGTAATGTTTTTTTCAAAAATTCAAAAAACGATGGGCTATAACCCAACTTTTTGAAATTTTGAATTTTTTTCAAATCCTCAAAAATGATGAAAAACGGCGTGCTATAGTATGCCATACGATATGGGCTATAGCCCATGGTCAAAAATGATGAAAAACGAGGATAATGTTTTTTTCAAAAATGCAAAAAACGATGGGCTATAACCCAACTTTTTGAAATTTTGAATTTTTTTCAAATCCTCAAAAATGATGAAAAACGGCGTGCTATAGTATGCCATACGATATGGGCTATAGCCCATGGTCAAAAATGATGAAAAACGAGGATAATGTTTTTTTCAAAAATTCAAAAAACGATGGGCTATAACCCAACTTTTTGAAATTTTGAATTTTTTTCAAATCCTCAAAAATGATGAAAAACGGCGTGCTATAGTATGCCATACGATATGGGCTATAGCCCATGGTCAAAAATGATGAAAAACGAGGATAATGTTTTTTTCAAAAATTCAAAAAACGATGGGCTATAACCCAACTTTTTGAAATTTTGAATTTTTTTCAAATCCTCAAAAATGATGAAAAACGGCGTGCTATAGTATGCCATACGATATGGGCTATAGCCCATGGTCAAAAATGATGAAAAACGAGGATAATGTTTTTTTCAAAAATTCAAAAAACGATGGGCTATAACCCAACTTTTTGAAATTTTGAATTTTTTTCAAATCCTCAAAAATGATGAAAAACGGCGTGATATAGTATGCCATACGATATGGGCTATAGCCCATGGTCAAAAATTATGAAAAACGAGGATAATGTTTTTTTCAAAAATTCAAAAAACGATGGGCTATAACCCAACTTTTAGAAATTTTGATTTTTTTTCAAATCCTCAAAAATGATGAAAAACGGCGTGCTATAGTATGCCATACGATATGGGCTATAGCCCATGGTCAAAAATGATGAAAAACGAGGATAATGGTTTTTTCAAAAATTCAAAAAACGATGGGCTATAACCCAACTTTTAGAATTTTTGAATTTTTTTCAAATCCTCAAAAATGATGAAAAACGGCGTGCTATAGTATGCCATACGATATGGGCTATAGCCCATGGTCAAAAATGATGAAAAACGAGGATAATGGTTTTTTCAAAAATTCAAAAAAACGATGGGCTATAACCCAACTTTTTGAAATTTTGATTTTTTTTCAAATCCTCAAAAATGATGAAAAACGGCGTGCTATAGTATGCCATACGATATGGGCTATAGCCCATGGTCAAAAATGATGAAAAACGAGGATAATGTTTTTTTCAAAAATTCAAAAAACGATGGGCTATAACCCAACTTTTTGAAATTTTGAATTTTTTTCAAATCCTCAAAAATGATGAAAAACGGCGTGCTATAGTATGCCATACGATATGGGCTATAGCCCATGGTCAAAAATGATGAAAAACGAGGATAATGTTTTTTTCAAAAATTCAAAAAACTATGGGCTATAACCCAACTTTTAGAAATTTTGAATTTTTTTCAAATCCTCAAAAATGATGAAAAACGGCGTGCTATAGTATGCCATACGATATGGGCTATAGCCCATGGTCAAAAATGATGAAAAACGAGGATAATGTTTTTTTCAAAAATTCAAAAAACGATGGGCTATAACCCAACTTTTTGAAATTTTGAATTTTTTTCAAATCCTCAAAAATGATGAAAAACGGCGTGCTATAGTATGCCATACGATATGGGCTATAGCCCATGGTCAAAAATGATGAAAAACGAGGATAATGTTTTTTTCAAAAATTCAAAAAACGATGGGCTATAACCCAACTTTTTGAAATTTTGAAATTTTTTCAAATCCTCAAAAATGATGAAAAACGGCGTGCTATAGTATGCCATACGATATGGGCTATAGCCCATGGTCAAAAATGATGAAAAACGAGGATAATGTTTTTTTCAAAAATTCAAAAAACGATGGGCTATAACCCAACTTTTTGAAATTTTGATTTTTTTTCAAATCCTCAAAAATGATGAAAAACGGCGTGCTATAGTATGCCATACGATATGAGCTATAGCCCATGGTCAAAAATGATGAAAAACGAGGATAATGTTTTTTTCAAAAATTCAAAAAACGATGGGCTATAACCCAACTTTTTCAAATCATTTTTGAGGATTTAAAAAAAATCTAAATAAAAAAAAACATGGGTTATAGCCCATCGTTTTTTGAATTTTTGGAAAAAATAAGTAACCTCATTTTTCATCATTTTTGAACATGGGCTATAGTCCCTAACGTACGGCATACTATAACACGCCGTTTTTCATAATTTTTGAGGATTTGAAAAAATTTCAAAATTTCAAAAAACATGGGTTATAGCCCATCGTTTTTTGAAATTTTTGAGGATTTGAAAAAAAATCAAAATTTCAAAAAACATGGGTTATAGCCCATCGTTTTTTTTGAAATTTTGAAAAAGAATTAAACCTCGTTTTTCATCATTTTTAAACATGGGCTATAGCCCCTACCGTACGGCATACTATAACACGCCGTTTTTCATCATATTTGAGGATTAAAAAAAAAAAAAAAAAAAAAAAAAAAACATGGGTTATAGCCCATCGTTTTTTTGAAATTTTGAATTTTTTTAAACCTCGTTTTTCATCATTTTTAAACATGGGCTATAGCCCCTACCGTACGGCATACTATAACACGCCGTTTTTCATCATTTTTGAGGATTTAAAAAAAAATCAAAATTTCAAAAAACATGGGTTATAGCCCATCGTTTTTTGAATTTTTTGAAAAAATAAGTAACCTCATTTTTCATCATTTTTGAACATGGGCTATAGCCCCTAACGTACGGCATACTATAGCACGCCATTTTTCATCATTTTTGAGGATTTGAAAAAAAAAAAAAAAAAAAAGATGGGTTATAGCCCATCGTTTTTTAATTTTTTTAACTTTTTTTCAAATCCTAGAAAAAAACGTAAAAAATAGACGTCTAAAACACGTCTATTTTTAGACGTGTTTTAGACGTGTATTTTTTGACGTTTTTATCCCATTTTAAGACGCTCGTCTAATAGCCCATACTGTACGGCATACGGAAAAAAATGAAGAAAAAAAAAACCATGGGTTATAGCCCACCGTTTTTAGATTTTTTTCAAATCCTCAAAAATGATGAAAAACGGCTTGCTATAGTATGCCGTACAGTATGGGCTATAGCCCATGGTCAAAATGGGATAAAAAATGTCTAAAAATAGACGTCTAAAACACGTCTATTTTTAGACGTGTTTTAGACGTCTATTTTTAGACGTGTTTTAGACGTCTATCTTTAGACGTGTTTTAGACGTGTATTTTTTGACGTTTTTATCCCATTTTAAGACGCTCGTCTAATAGCCCATACTGTACGGCATACTATAGCACGCCGTTTTTCATCATTTTTGAGGATTTGAAAAAAATGGAAAAAAAAACAAAAAACGATGGGTTATAGCCCACCGTTTTTAGATGTTTTTCAAATCCTCAAAAATGATGAAAAACGGCGTGCTATAGTATGCCGTACGGTATGGGCTATTGCCCATGGTCAAAAATGGGATGAAAAACGTCTAAAAATAGACGTCTAAAACACGTCTATTTTTAGACGTGTTTTAGACGACTATTTTTAGAAGTTTTTATCCCATTTTAGACGCTCGTCTAATAGCCCATACTGTACGGCATACTATAGCACGCCGTTTTTCATCATTTTTGAGGATTTGAAAAAAATTAAAAAAAAAAAAAAAACGATGGGTTATAGCCCACCGTTTTTAGATTTTTTTCAAATCCTAAAAAATGATGAAAAACGGCGTGCTATAGTATGCCGTACGGTATGGGCTATAGCCCATGGTCAAAAATGGGATAAAAAACTTCTAAAAATAGAAGTCTAAAACACGTCTATTTTTAGACGTGTTTTAGACGTGTATTTTTTGACGTTTTTATCCCATTTTAAGACGCTCGTCTAATAGCCCATACTGTACGGCATACGGAAAAAAATGAAGAAAAAAAAAACCATGGGTTATAGCCCACCGTTTTTAGATTTTTTTCAAATCCTCAAAAATGATGAAAAACGGCTTGCTATAGTATGCCGTACAGTATGGGCTATAGCCCATGGTCAAAAATGGGATAAAAAATGTCTAAAAATAGACATCTAAAACACGTCTATTTTTAGACGTGTTTTAGACGTCTATTTTTAGACGTGTTTTAGACGTCTATTTTTAGACGTGTTTTAGACGTGTATTTTTTGACGTTTTTATCCCATTTTAAGACGCTCGTCTAATAGCCCATACTGTACGGCATACTATAGCACGCCGTTTTTCATCATTTTTGAGGATTTGAAAAAAATGGAAAAAAAAACAAAAAACGATGGGTTATAGCCCACCGTTTTTAGATGTTTTTCAAATCCTCAAAAATGATGAAAAACGGCGTGCTATAGTATGCCGTACGGTATGGGCTATTGCCCATGGTCAAAAATGGGATGAAAAACGTCTAAAAATAGACGTCTAAAACACGTCTATTTTTAGACGTGTTTTAGACGACTATTTTTAGAAGTTTTTATCCCATTTTAGACGCTCGTCTAATAGCCCATACTGTACGGCATACTATAGCACGCCGTTTTTCATCATTTTTGAGGATTTGAAAAAAATTAAAAAAAAAAAAAAAACGATGGGTTATAGCCCACCGTTTTTAGATTTTTTTCAAATCCTAAAAAATGATGAAAAACGGCGTGCTATAGTATGCCGTACGGTATGGGCTATAGCCCATGGTCAAAAATGGGATAAAAAACTTCTAAAAATAGAAGTCTAAAACACGTCTATTTTTAGACGTGTTTTAGACGTGTATTTTTTGACGTTTTTATCCCATTTTAAGACGCTCGTCTAATAGCCCATACTGTACGGCATACTATAACACGCCGTTTTTCATCATTTTTGAGGATTTGAAAAAAATGAAAAAAAAAAAAAAACGATGGGTTATAGCCCACCGTTTTTAGATTCTTTTCAAATCCTCAAAAATGATGAAAAACGGCTTGCTTTAGTATGCCGTACGGTATGGGCTATTGCCCATGGTCAAAAATGGGATGAAAAACGTCTAAGAATAGACGTCTAAAACACGTCTATTTTTAGACGTGTTTAAGACGACTATTTTTAGACGTTTTTATCCCATTTTTAGACGCTCGTCTAATAGCCCATACTGTACGGCATACTATAGCACGCCGTTTTTCATCATTTTTGAGAATTAAAAAAAAAATAAATAAAAAAAATAACGATGGGTTATAGCCCACCGTTTTTAGATTTTTTTCAAATCCTAAAAAATGATGAAAAACGGCTTGCTTTAGTATGCCGTACGGTATGGGCTATTGCCCATGGTCAAAAATGGGATAAAAAACGTCTAAAAATAGACGTCTAAAACACGTCTATTTTTAGACGTGTTTTAGACGACTATTTTTAGACGTTTTTATCCCATTTTTAGACGCTCGTCTAATAGCCCATACTGTACGGCATACTATAGCACGCCGTTTTTCATCATTTTTGAGGATTTGAAAAAAAGAAAAAAAAAACGATGGGTTATAGCCCACCGTTTTTAGTTTTTTTTCAAATCCTCAAAAATGATGAAAAACGGCGTGCTATAGTATGCCGTACGGTATGGGCTATTGCCCATGGTCAAAAATGGGATGAAAAACGTCTAAAAATAGACGTCTAAAACACGTCTAACAATAGACGTGTTTTAGACGACTATTTTTAGACGTTTTATCCCATTTTTAGACGCTCGTCTAATAGCCCATACTGTACGGCATACTATAGCACGCCATTTTTCATCATTTTTGAGGATTCGAAAAAAAAGCAAAAAAAAAAAAAACCCGATGGGTTATAGCCCATCGTTTTTTGATTTTTTTGATTTTTTTCAAATCCTCAAAAATGATGAAAAACGGCTTGCTATAGTATGCCGTACAGTATGGGCTATAGCCCATGGTCAAAAATGGGATAAAAAACGTCCAAAAATAGACGTCTAAAACACGTCTATTTTTAGACGTGTTTTAGACGTCTATTTTTAGACGTTTTTATCCCATTTTTAGACGCTCGTCTAATAGCCCATACTGTACGGCATACTATAGCACGCCATTTTTCATCATTTTTGAGGATTCGAAAAAAAAGCAAAAAAAAAAAACCCGATGGGTTATAGCCCATTGTTGTTTGATTTTTTTTTTTTTTTTCAAATCCTCAAAAATGATGAAAAACGGCTTGCTATAGTATGCCGTACAGTATGGGCTATAGCCCATGGTCAAAAATGGGATAAAAAACGTCCAAAAATAGACGTCTAAAACACGTCTATTTTTAGACGTGTTTTAGACGTCTATTTTTAGACGTTTTTATCCCATTTTTAGACGCTCGTCTAATAGCCCATACTGTACGGCATACTATAGCACGCCGTTTTTCATCATTTTTGAGGATTTGAAAAAAATGAAAAAAAAACAAAAAAACGATGGGTTATAGCCCATCGTTTTTTGAATTTTTTAATTTTTTTCAAATCCTCAAAAATGATGAGAAACGGCGTGCTATAGTATGCCGTATGGTATGGGCTATTGCCCATGGTCAAAAATGGGATAAAAAACGTCTATAAAATAGACGTCTAAAACACGTCTATTTTTAGACGTGTTTTAGACGTCTATTTTTAGACGTTTTTATCCCATTTTTAGACGCTCGTCTAATAGCCCATACTGTACGGCATACTATAGCACGCCATTTTTCATCATTTTTGAGGATTCGAAAAAAAAGCAAAAAAAAAAAACCCGATGGGTTATAGCCCATCGTTTTTAGATTTTTTAGATTTTTTTCAAATCCTCAAAAATGATGAAAAACGGCTTGCTATAGTATGCCGTACAGTATGGGCTATAGCCCATGGTAAAAAATGGGATAAAAAACGTCCAAAAATAGACGTCTAAAACACGTCTATTTTTAGACGTGTTTTAGACGTCTATTTTTAGACTTTTTTATCCCATTTTTAGACGCTCGTCTAATAGCCCATACTGTACGGCATACTATAGCACGCCGTTTTTCATCATTTTTGAGGATTTAAAAAAAAAAAAAAAAAAAAAAAAAAAAAAAAACGATGGGTTATAGCCCATCGTTTTTTTTATTTTTTTATTTTTTTCAAATCCTCAAAAATGATGAGAAACGGCGTGCTATAGTATGCCGTACGGTATGGGCTATTGCCCATGGTCAAAAATGGGATAAAAAACGTCTAAAAATAGACGTCTAAAACACGTCTATTTTTAGACATGTTTTAGACGTCTATTTTTTGACGTTTTATCCCATTTTTAGACGCTCGTCTAATAGCCCATACTGTACGGCATACTATAGCACGTCATTTTTCATCATTTTTGAGGATTTGAAAAAAATAAGGAAAAAAAAAGAAAAACAATGGGTTATAGCCCATCGTTTTTTGATTTTTTTTTTCTTTTTCAAATCCTCAAAAATGATGAGAAACGGCTTGCTATAGTATGCCGTACGGTATGGGCTATTGCCCATGGTCAAAAATGGGATAAAAAACGTCTAAAAATAGACGTCTAAAACACGTCTATTTTTAGACGTGTTTTAGACGTCTATTTTTAGACGTTTTTATCCCATTTTTAGACGCTCGTCTAATAGCCCATACTGTACGGCATACTATAGCACGCCATTTTTCATCATTTTTGAGGATTTGAAAAAAAGCAAAAAAAAAAAAACCCGATGGGTTATAGCCCATCGTTTTTTGATTTTTTTCAAATCCTCAAAAATGATGAAAAACGGCTTGCTATAGTATGCCGTACAGTATGGGCTATAGCCCATGGTCAAAAATGGGATAAAAAACGTCCAAAAATAGACGTCTAAAACACGTCTATTTTTAGACGTGTTTTAGACGTCTATTTTTAGACTTTTTTATCCCATTTTTAGACGCTCGTCTAATAGCCCATACTGTACGGCATACTATAGCACGCCATTTTTCATCATTTTTGAGGATTCGAAAAAAAAGCCAAAAAAAAAAAACCCTGATGGGTTATAGCCCATCGTTTTTTGATTTTTTGATTTTTTTCAAATCCTCAAAAATGATGAAAAACGGCTTGCTATAGTATGCCGTACAGTATGGGCTATAGCCCATGGTCAAAAATGGGATAAAAAACGTCCAAAAATAGACGTCTAAAACACGTCTATTTTTAGACGTGTTTTAGACGTCTATTTTTAGACGTTTTTATCCCATTTTTAGACGCTCGTCTAATAGCCCATACTGTACGGCATACTATAGCACGCCGTTTTTCATCATTTTTGAGGATTAAAAAAAAAAAAAAAAAAAAAAAGAAAAACAATGGGTTATAGCCCATCGTTTTTTGATTTTTTTTTTTTTTTCAAATCCTCAAAAATGATGAGAAACGGCTTGCTATAGTATGCCGTACGGTATGGGCTATTGCCCATGGTCAAAAATGGGATAAAAAACGTCTAAAAATAGACGTCTAAAACACGTCTATTTTTAGACGTGTTTTAGACGTCTATTTTTTGACGTTTTATCCAATTTTTAGACGCTCGTCTAATATCCCATACTGTACGGCATACTATAGCACGTCGTTTTTCATCATTTTTGAGGATTTGAAAAAAAAAAAAAAAGAAAAGAAAAACAATGGGTTATAGCCCATCGTTTTTTGATTTTTTTTTTTTTTTTCAAATCCTCAAAAATGATGAGAAACGGCTTGCTATAGTATGCCGTACGGTATGGGCTATTGCCCATGGTCAAAAATGGGATAAAAAACGTCTAAAAATAGACGTCTAAAACACGTCTATTTTTAGACGTGTTTTAGACGTCTATTTTTTGACGTTTTATCCAATTTTTAGACGCTCGTCTAATATCCCATACTGTACGGCATACTATAGCACGCCGTTTTTCATCATTTTTGAGGATTTGAAAAAAAAAAAAAAACGATGGGTTATAGCCCACCGTTTTTAGATTTTTTTCAAATCCTCAAAAATGATGAAAAACGGCGTGCTATAGTATGCCGTACGGTATGGGCTATTGCCCATGGTCAAAAATGGGATAAAAAACGTCTAAAAATAGACGTCTAAAACACGTCTATTTTTAGACGTGTTTTAGACGTCTATTTTTTGACGTTTTTATCCCATTTTTAGACGCTCGTCTAATAGCCCATACTGTACGGCATACTATAGCACGCCGTTTTTCATCATTTTTGAGGATTTAAAAAAAAACAAAAAAAACAAAAAAACATGTATAACCCATCGTTTTTTGAATTTTTAATTTTTTTTCAAATCCTCAAAAATGATGAGAAACGGCGTGCTATAGTATGCCGTATGGTATGGGCTATTGCCCATGATCAAAAATGGGATAAAAAACGTCTAAAAATAGACGTCTAAAACACGTCTATTTTTAGACGTGTTTTAGACGCCTATTTTTTGACGTTTTATCCAATTTTTAGACGCTCGTCTAATATCCCATACTGTACGGCATACTATAGCACGCCGTTTTTCATCATGTTTGAGGATTTGAAAAAAAAAAATAAAAAAATAAAAAAACGATGGGTTATAGCCCACCGTTTTTAGATTTTTTTCAAATCCTCAAAAATGATGAAAAACGGCGTGCTATAGTATGCCGTACGGTATGGGCTATTGCCCATGGTCAAAAATGGGATAAAAAACGTCTAAAAATAGACGTCTAAAACACGTCTATTTTTAGACGTGTTTTAGACGTCTATTTTTTGACGTTTTTATCCCATTTTTAGACGCTCGTCTAATAGCCCATACTGTACGGCATACTATAGCACGCCGTTTTTCATCATTTTTGAGGATTTAAAAAAAAAAAAAAAAAAAAGAAAACAATGGGTTTATAGCCCATCGTTTTTTGAATTTTTTTTTTTTTTTCAAATCCTCAAAAATGATGAGAAACGGCGTGCTATAGTATGCCGTACGGTATGGGCTATTGCCCATGGTCAAAAATGGGATGAAAAACGTCTAAAAATAGAAGTCTAAAACACGTCTATTTTTAGACGTGTTTTAGACGTGTATTTTTTGACGTTTTTATCCCATTTTAAGACGCTCGTCTAATAGCCCATACTGTACGGCATACTATAGCACGCCGTTTTTCATCATTTTTGAGGATTTGAAAAAAAAAAAAAAACGATGGGTTATAGCCCACCGTTTTTAGATTTTTTTCAAATCCTCAAAAATGATGAAAAACGGCGTGCTATAGTATGCCGTACGGTATGGGCTATTGCCCATGGTCAAAAATGGGATAAAAAACGTCTAAAAATAGACGTCTAAAACACGTCTATTTTTAGACGTGTTTTAGACGTCTATTTTTTGACGTTTTTATCCCATTTTTAGACGCTCGTCTAATAGCCCATACTGTACGGCATACTATAGCACGCCGTTTTTCATCATTTTTGAGGATTTAAAAAAAAACAAAAAAAACAAAAAAACATGTATAACCCATCGTTTTTTGAATTTTTAATTTTTTTTCAAATCCTCAAAAATGATGAGAAACGGCGTGCTATAGTATGCCGTATGGTATGGGCTATTGCCCATGATCAAAAATGGGATAAAAAACGTCTAAAAATAGACGTCTAAAACACGTCTATTTTTAGACGTGTTTTAGACGCCTATTTTTTGACGTTTTATCCAATTTTTAGACGCTCGTCTAATATCCCATACTGTACGGCATACTATAGCACGCCGTTTTTCATCATGTTTGAGGATTTGAAAAAAAAAAATAAAAAAATAAAAAAACGATGGGTTATAGCCCACCGTTTTTAGATTTTTTTCAAATCCTCAAAAATGATGAAAAACGGCGTGCTATAGTATGCCGTACGGTATGGGCTATTGCCCATGGTCAAAAATGGGATAAAAAACGTCTAAAAATAGACGTCTAAAACACGTCTATTTTTAGACGTGTTTTAGACGTCTATTTTTTGACGTTTTTATCCCATTTTTAGACGCTCGTCTAATAGCCCATACTGTACGGCATACTATAGCACGCCGTTTTTCATCATTTTTGAGGATTTAAAAAAAAAAAAAAAAAAAGAAAAACAATGGGTTATAGCCCATCGTTTTTTGAATTTTTTTTTTTTTTTCAAATCCTCAAAAATGATGAGAAACGGCGTGCTATAGTATGCCGTACGGTATGGGCTATTGCCCATGGTCAAAAATGGGATGAAAAACGTCTAAAAATAGAAGTCTAAAACACGTCTATTTTTAGACGTGTTTTAGACGTGTATTTTTTGACGTTTTTATCCCATTTTAAGACGCTCGTCTAATAGCCCATACTGTACGGCATACTATAGCACGCCGTTTTTCATCATTTTTGAGGATTTGAAAAAAATGAAAAAAATAATAAAAACGATGGGTTATAGCCCATCGTTTTTTTAATTTTTAATTTTTTTTCAAATCCTAAAAAATGATGAAAAACGGCGTGCTATAGTATGCCGTACGGTATGGGCTATAGCCCATGTTCAAAAATGATGAAAAACGAGGTTAAATCTTTTTTCAAAATTTCAAAAAACGATGGGCTATAACCCATGTTTTTATTTTTTCATTTTTTTCAAATCCTCAAAAATAATGAAAAACGGCGTGCTATAGTATGCTGTACGATATGGGCTGCAGCCCATGTTCAAAAATGATGAAAAACGAGGTTAATTTCTTTTTCAAAATTTCAAAAAACGATGGGCTATAACCCATGTTTCTTTTTTTTTTTTTTTTTTATCCTCAAAAATAATGAAAAACGCTATAGTACGATATGGGCTATAGCCCATGGTCCCATTTTAAGACGCTCGTCTAATAGCCCATACTGTACGGCATACGGAAAAAAATGAAGAAAAAAAAAAAAACGATGGGTTATAGCCCACCGTTTTTTGATTTTTTTCAAATCCTCAAAAATGATGAAAAACGGCTTGCTATAGTATGCCGTACAGTATGGGCTATAGCCCATGGTCAAAAATGGGATGAAAAACGTCTAAAAATAGACGTCTAAAACACGTCTATTTTTAGACGTGTTTTAGACGTCTATTTTTAGACGTTTTTATCCCATTTTTAGACGCTCATCTAATAGCCCATACTGTACGGCATACTATAGCACGCCGTTTTTCATCATTTTTGAGGATTTGAAAAAAATGGAAAAAAAAAAACGATGGGTTATAGCCCATCGTTTTTTGAATTTTTTAGATTTTTTTCAAATCCTAAAAAATGATGAAAAACGGCGTGCTATAGTATGCCGTACGGTATGGGCAATAGCCCATGGTCAAAAATGGGATGAAAAACGTCTAAAAATAGAAGTCTAAAACACGTCTATTTTTAGACGTGTTTTAGACGTCTATTTTTAGACGTTTTTATCCCATTTTTAGACGCTCATCTAATAGCCCATACTGTACGGCATACTATAGCACGCCGTTTTTCATCATTTTTGAGGATTTGAAAAAAATGGAAAAAAAAAAACGATGGGTTATAGCCCATCATTTTTTGAATTTTTTAGATTTTTTTCAAATCCTAAAAAATGATGAAAAACGGCGTGCTATAGTATGCCGTACGGCAGGGGTACTCAACTGTTTTTTTTTTTAAGTTAATAATATAAATAACATCAGATGGTATACATTTCTCATGTGAAATTGCTGCAAAGGCCCCCAAAATGTCCTCCAAGGGCCCCCAAAATTCTGGCGCGCGCTACGCGCGCACAGTGTGGCCTGCCAGGGCGTATAACTCCCGGCCTGATTTGGAGTTCCACTCCGGGCCTGCACTCTGCACCCCATTATTGGTTGGGTGGAAGGGGATCTGATTTGTATAAGCTTGGCTTGACCATACTAAACGGGCATAGAGCCCCGCTCTCCGATGGACGCTGCGCATGGGACCGGACCTCGGTCTTATTCAAAAAAATATTTGTGGACCTTCATCATTTCTAGTTGAGGACCCCTGCCGTACGGTATGGGCAATAGCCCATGGTCAAAAATGGGATGAAAAACGTCTAAAAATAGACGTCTAAAACACGTCTATAGACGTGTTTTAGACGTCTATTTTTAGACGTTTTTATCCCATTTTTAGACGCTCATCTAATAGCCCATACTGTACGGCATACTATAGCACGCCGTTTTTCATCATTTTTGAGGATTTGAAAAAAATGAAAAAAAAAAAAACGATGGGTTATAGCCCATCGTTTTTTGAATTTTTTAGATTTTTTTCAAATCCTAAAAAATGATGAAAAACGGCGTGCTATAGTATGCCGTACGGTATGGGCAATAGCCCATGGTCAAAAATGGGATGAAAAACGTCTAAAAATAGAAGTCTAAAACACGTCTATTTTTAGACGTGTTTTAGACGTGTATTTGACGTTTTTATCCAATTTTAAGACGCTCGTCTAATAGCCCATACTGTACGGCATACTATAGCACGCCGTTTTTCATCATTTTTGAGGATTTGAAAAAAATGAAAAAAATAATAAAAACGATGGGTTATAGCCCATCGTTTTTTGAATTTTAGATTTTTTTTCAAATCCTAAAAAATGATGAAAAACGGCGTGCTATAGTATGCCGTACGGTATGGGCAATAGCCCATGGTCAAAAATGGGATGAAAAACGTCTAAAAATAGAAGTCTAAAACACGTCTATTTTTAGACGTGTTTTAGACGTCTATTTTTAGACGTTTTTATCCCATTTTTAGACGCTCATCTAATAGCCCATACTGTACGGCATACTATAGCACGCCGTTTTTCATCATTTTTGAGGATTTGAAAAAAATGGAAAAAAAAAAACGATGGGTTATAGCCCATCATTTTTTGAATTTTTTAGATTTTTTTCAAATCCTAAAAAATGATGAAAAACGGCGTGCTATAGTATGCCGTACGGCAGGGGTACTCAACTGTTTTTTTTTTTAAGTTAATAATATAAATAACATCAGATGGTATACATTTCTCATGTGAAATTGCTGCAAAGGCCCCCAAAATGTCCTCCAAGGGCCCCCAAAATTCTGGCGCGCGCTACGCGCGCACAGTGTGGCCTGCCAGGGCGTATAACTCCCGGCCTGATTTGGAGTTCCACTCCGGGCCTGCACTCTGCACCCCATTATTGGTTGGGTGGAAGGGGATCTGATTTGTATAAGCTTGGCTTGACCATACTAAACGGGCATAGAGCCCCGCTCTCCGATGGACGCTGCGCATGGGACCGGACCTCGGTCTTATTCAAAAAAATATTTGTGGACCTTCATCATTTCTAGTTGAGGACCCCTGCCGTACGGTATGGGCAATAGCCCATGGTCAAAAATGGGATGAAAAACGTCTAAAAATAGACGTCTAAAACACGTCTATTTTTAGACGTGTTTTAGACGTCTATTTTTAGACGTTTTTATCCCATTTTTAGACGCTCATCTAATAGCCCATACTGTACGGCATACTATAGCACGCCGTTTTTCATCATTTTTGAGGATTTGAAAAAAATGAAAAAAAAAAAACGATGGGTTATAGCCCATCGTTTTTTGAATTTTTTAGATTTTTTTCAAATCCTAAAAAATGATGAAAAACGGCGTGCTATAGTATGCCGTACGGTATGGGCAATAGCCCATGGTCAAAAATGGGATGAAAAACGTCTAAAAATAGAAGTCTAAAACACGTCTATTTTTAGACGTGTTTTAGACGTGTATTTGACGTTTTTATCCCATTTTAAGACGCTCGTCTAATAGCCCATACTGTACGGCATACTATAGCACGCCGTTTTTCATCATTTTTGAGGATTTGAAAAAAATGAAAAAAATAATAAAAACGATGGGTTATAGCCCATCGTTTTTTGAATTTTAGATTTTTTTTCAAATCCTAAAAAATGATGAAAAACGGCGTGCTATAGTATGCCGTACGGTATGGGCAATAGCCCATGGTCAAAAATGGGATGAAAAACGTCTAAAAATAGAAGTCTAAAACACGTCTATTTTTAGACGTGTTTTAGACGTGTATTTTTTGACGTACGGTGGACATGTTTGCCTGAAAAGGAATCTTTGAAAAGTTTCATAGTTTTAGAAATATAGTGCTTTCAAATTTGACATAGGGCTCAATGGCAGCTCTATAGGCACGTCAAAAGTCACTTTCACCTCCATTCACACTTTTTTATTATTCAGCTTACTGTGGAGACACATGCTGGAACTTTTTTAATTTGAAATGTTTTGTAGTTTGAGTTATTTAAAGGACCTATAACATAAAATTAAACTTTTTCCATTTATTTTGTGTTTTTGGGTCTCCCATATGTGTTTTCTATCCCCACAAATAACCAATTTTGAACAATCAGGCTTTCATGTCATATAGGTGCTTTAATGGAAATTGCCTGAAAAGGAATCTTTGAAATGTTTCATAGTTTTAGAAATATAGTGCTTTCAAATTTACAATGGGGCTCAATGGCAGACATTGGCACGTCAAAAATCACTTTCAACTAGAAACTCCATTCACACTTTTTATTATGACACATGCTGGAACTTTTTTATTTTGAAATGTTTTATAGTTTATGAGTTATTGGCACGTCAAAAATCACTTTCACCATGAAAAAATGAAAAAAATACGATGGGCTATAACCCATCGTTATAACCCATCGTTTTTTTTATTTTTAATCCTCAAAAATGATGAAAAACTGAGCAATAGCCGTCTAAAAATGCGATAAAAAACGTCTAAAAATTAAAGTTTTTTTAGACGTCTATTCTTAGATTAGACGTTGATTAGTGGTTGTTTAAACGTCTATATATAGACCGTCTATGTACGTCTAATCAAAAACGAGGATTAAAGAAAAATGAAAAAAACGATGGGCCATCGTTTTTTTCATTTTTTTCAAATCCTCAAAAATTATGAAAAACGGCGTGCTATAGTATGCCGTACGATATGGGCTGTAGCCCATGGTCAAAAAAGATGAAAAACGAGGATAACAAAAAAAAAAAAAAAAAAAAGAAAAGATGAAAAACGGCGTGCTATAGTTCATGGTTTCGGACGGAAGGCAATCATGTCGTTTTTCTAGATTTGAGGTTTTGAGAGAAAGATGAAAATCGAGAAAAAACGACACACTATAGTTCATGGTTTCGGACGGAAGGCATGTCGTTTTTCTCCATTTGAGGTTCTGAGAGAAAGAAGAAAATAGAGAAAAAACGACATACTATAGTTCATTGGTTTCGGACGGAAGGCTATAGCATATCGTTTTTCTCGATTTTTTTGGTTTTGAGAGAAAGATGAAAATCGAGAAAAAACAACATACTATAGTTCATGGTCACAGACCACATCCTGTCAAGGTCATTTATACTGGTCAAGGTCATTTACTAGTCTTATGGTCATTTATACTGGTCAAGGTCATTTATACAGGTCAAGGTCATTTATACTGGTGAAAGTCATGTATACTCGTCAAGGCCATTTATACTTGTCAAGGTCATTTATACTGGTCAAGGTCATTGAGCGGCATGCTATAGTGCGCGATTCTTCATCATTGTTGAGGATTTCAAAAAACGTGAAAATCACGGAAAAGCAAAAGGCTTTAGTCCTTGGTCTCGGCGTGAACATAAATCATAAGTAATAAATAGACTTGGGTAACCAAATTGTAGGGAGTACAAACACAGTAGAGAACCTGGGGGTTATCATCTATGAAAAGGCAACACAATGAGCAGAACATAAATAAACGATTTAAATACAACAAATTGAGCGGAGCACTGCAGGGACTTGAACCCTGTTCTGGTAAACCAGGAGTACCACACCAGTGCGTTAGTTTGTTTTGTTGTAATTTACAGGTCAATTCTTTTCAACTTTTTCCTCAAATCCTGCAAAATCATGAAAAACGGCATGCGGTCTGAAACCATGGTTTAAGTCCCAGGCACCTCAGCTGTGGAACCTTCTCCAGGCGTCGGTCCGTGGGGCTATCACGCTCTGCACATTTAAGACCATTAAAATCCTCTCACGACAAAGCCTATAGCTAGTCATCAGTACTCAGTCACCCGACAAAGAAAAAAGGGTGAGAACTGAGTAAGGGGACCATTCCACCAAACACCTCACCTCACCTTTGTTGTGTTTGTGTGGGTTTGTCTCCCAGTAGTGCTGTGCTTGTAATTAACACTGTATAGGCCCCAGTAAGGCTGTAATTAAGCCATATACTGCCACCTGCTGGACACACAGCCAAACTCAGACTGCCGAGGCCTTTTCAATGCTGCACATGCTGGACCCACATCCTGTTTTGGGCGTCCATGTTTAGTGCTACATAAATAGTGTTAATGCTAGAGAGCTAAAATGAAGCCATCCTTGCTCTAGAAAGTGCCAATGTTTCCATCTAAACCACCAGATAATCAGCAAAGACCTCCAAAAAATCTTGGGGGGGGACACACACCGGGGGGACACTGGGGAGTGGGCACTGAAGGGACACTGGGGGGGACCTTGAAGGGGAACTGGGGGGGGGGGGGGACGGGACACTGGAAGGGGGGCACTGGGGGGGGACACTGGGGAGGCACGGGGGGGGGGGGGACACGACACCGGGGGGACACTGGGGGAGGCACTGGGGGGGGGAGCACTGGAGAGCCACTGGGGTACACTCGGGGACGACAACACCGAGCAGGCACTGGGCAGACACTGGGGGGGGAAGACACTGGGCAGATCGTGAAAAAAAAAAGCCGTCCGAGACCATGGACTATAGCCTTTCGCTTTTCCGTGAGTACAAAACCTTTTTGAAAGACATTTTCGAATGCAGTCCCATCAGTGTCCGAATTGCCAGTGACTGTACGTTGTGACCCAGCACAAGGCGACATGTCAGAGTGACGGGGATTAGAGTTAGGCGTGAAAAACGCAAAGTTTCATAGTTAACTGCAACCTCCGGTCGCAATGAAAAGGTGTCATATAATCCTGTGATGGATGGGACACGAGGTGGCATGACACTAAGAATTCAATCATAGCCCTTAGATAGCACTTTATGTAGACTTATAGCATGTTACGTAGACAGCACTAGAATTGCATTGTATGTAGTCCTAGCACTTTAGTATACTGTATGTATAGCATAGTATGTATTGTTTAATTATTTATATATATATATATATACACACACACACACACACACAGTTGCGTTCTTAGCTTACGCATGTTTCATGATGACTTTTTATGTATGTGATGTATTGCCATGCTTTATTGCTTAACCCTGTAACACCCAGCATTCCAATACTACAACATATTTATGATATTTTTCTCACCTAAACGACATCATTGATGATCATTGCAATGCCATTGGTCATGATATTTGCATATAAATACCCCCCACAGGCTGAAATTCACACAAATTAAAAATCGACAATTTTTAACCTATGACCTTTAACCCTGATAAAAGTAAAATAACTGTAATATGCTTTGTGATTAGAATGTCTAGAACATGTTTTATTTATTATTGTGAAAGATATCCCCCAAATGTAGCAACCCATTGTGAGCTTGTAGATCTGCCATTTTCAATTTTACACATTTCGAAACTTGTGCAGTGGGACATTCTGCAATATGAGTTGCCTACTTTAAGTACATTTTGATGCCAACACTTTTGTACTTTCACTCAAGTACATTTTCAATTCTGTACTTTTACTTGTAACAAAGTAGTTCTAAATTGCAGTATTGGTGCTTTTACTTAGCCTGAGTAAAATAATTGAGTAGTTTTTCCACCACTGCTTAACACCACTGTTTAGAACAATGTTTAGTTTGTTACTTTGTTAGTTTGTTTCCTTCTCAAACAGGACAAACATTCCTCAGATTGTCACAATAAACAGTCAACATTCCTACAAAAACTAATGTTTAAACAATAACCCAGTATATGTTAAGGGAGGCTAAAACCCTCCATGTGCTTCTCAAACAAACAATTCCTACCTTGAAACAGGACCCCAGACAACCACTGCTCTGCACATGTCCACCGTTCCTATTTAAATCTGAAGCCCCGCCCACTGGATCCTGAAAGTCCATTGGTCCCTCAGAGTGAATGGATCAATCCATGTGCAGCTGTGTGCACCGCACGCACGCACGCACGCACGCACGCACGCACGCACGCACACACACACACACACACACACACACACTGTAAAAAATGATGAAAAATGGCATACTATAGTATACCTGTTCGAGACCAATGGTCTCTAGGGATTTTTGTCCTAAAAAATTATGAAAAATGGCATGCTATAGTATGCCTGTTCGAGACCATGGGCTATAGCCCATGGTCAAATTTGAGACATTTATAATGGGGGGGTTAATGGCAGATTTTGGCATGTCAAAAAAAAATCACTTTCACCTAAAACTATGTGAATATTATAGGCCAATGCCTCCTCTGGGTATGCAAGCGTTTGCAGCTACTGAACAGGCTAACAGGCCAATTGCACCTAATGACAATCAGCCAGCTATACACCATAGCTCGTCATGCACTGTGGATGGCTGTGTACCTCCATTCATTGTGTATGCACATATTGTGAGAGTCAGAGTCAGGGAGGAAAAAAAGCCACCGATGCAGTCCTCAGAAGTAGCACATCATTAATAACCGAGGGACCTTTGAAGATCCTGCATAAATGTCTAATTAGGTTTGGTAACCTTTAGGAAACTAGAGAGTGTGTGAATATAAAACAGGCATGGAGAAGCTTGCTCTGCATGGCAAACCAAAACACTCAACATGTGGGAGAGCGCGTTGACATTGAGCGCGCTCCATCCTCCATCGGCTGAAAGGGCATGCAATTTGATCCACATTACAAGTATGGCTGAACCCGTTGCCCAAATTTCTCGGGCCAATTTATCGTAGTTAACCATCATGTGCATACACACGTTGTCGCAGAGGAGCGCGGGTGAAAGTAGAGTGTTATTTGCCCTTCAAGCTGTGTGTGTTTCATTGTGTGGCTTGTGACAAAGCGCCGGTGACATTTAGCGGTGTTTGTGTAATCTCACTGTACTAATAGTGTACACTGCAGGATAGATATACTGTATGGAGGGTAGCAGACTAAGTAAGTAAGTAAAAGTAGTAGGTCGGAGAGCATTATTTTCAGTATCAGCCAGTGAGCCATCGGAGTGACGGAGTCTGTCCCCACTACAATGCGCTCAGTGATTCTCACACATTTTTGGCTCAGGTCACCCTGTAAATAACATATTCATCCACGGCACCCCTGAATTGCATTGTTATATAGCACCTTTTTTCATATTACCAGACATAAATATGTAAATATTTCCCCCAAAGATACAGTATATGTCACGAGGAAAACCGGAGAGCATGTTTGTTTCCATAAGGACAGACTGACGGACACGTGTCAAGGCACCACAAAGGTTGCCACGGCACCCACTTTGAGACCCATCCATGTGCTATAGACACCTGGAAGTTGGATTGCCGAGGTGGAGCGCCACAGCTCCCAGTAGCCTACTTACCGCACGACTCGCCACATAAGCCCATGAGCTTGTGGTCCAAAGGTGAGAGCTCTTCCAACTGAGCTACCAGGACACAAAGCCGAATAACCTTTGAAGCTCACAAAATTATTTACTGCTTTGTTTACTTAATCTCGTATCTCTTGCGTGCATGCTATGCTATGTAAAGCACTTTGTAACCATGCATTAGTTTAAAGTTTGCAAGTAAACAGTATCATTAACAATTAATTGTGAGCAATGCTGATACAGTAGCCTACTTCCAGAGAGACCTTACCGTGCTATATGCTATATGCTATATGCTTATAAGTTCTTTCTTTGTTTTTAGAGGAGATATTATTTGCACATCCAATACCTGCAGGAGCTTTGGATAGTAATCACTTCAGTCTGGAGAAAGCTAGGAAGACTCGAGCTGATACTGCTACATACAAATGTTTCGTTCCCTCTGGACCTTCTCCAGTGTTTAAAAAAATGATAATACCATTCTGACTATGATGATCTGTCACACATACAAAAAGTAAAATCAAAACAGGAACAAAATGAGACACAGCAATACATAGGACTTTGTGGAATGAAATTAAATTAACAAAAAGCATCACAACAGTCGTTCAAGGCTGTGTAATTTTATGAAATAGATATGGGTCAGACTCATAAATAAGGTCCAGTTCATTGAAAGAGCTCTTGAAGAGGACATATAACCTCAGAGATAGCCTTGCACATGCTAATGTACATGCATCAAATGGCTGATACAAGTCAGAGGCCTTGCTCAGTGTAACATACAGTATATTATTGTATGGGTTCCTCCTGGGCATTGAAACGGTGACTCTGCTATACAGTAGGTGGTGGTATTATCAGTAATGGATGGTCTGTTATCTTCAGAAGGTCTGCTATCACAGAAGCAAAACTGTTCCACATTTCTAGTACAGTGGCCATAACTTGTTAACCCTGCATGCTATGTCATCATTCTAACAACATACAGTAAATAACCTCTGACCAGTGTTGATTTTAATCAGCACAATTTGATTTAGTTTTAGTCATGGTCTTTTGAATAAAATGTAATTTAGTTTTAGTCATATTTTAGTAACCTGAAAGTTAGTCTATAGTTTAAGTTGCCTAAATATCGCATATATTGCATATTATCACATGTGTTCACTTCATGGTGCACTCTGACTCAGAGTGAGTATTTCATAAGATTGCACAACTTTGAATGATTTGTTTTTGTTGAAAGCTGCAAGGGTGATGTTATCATTCATTAAATATGATGTGCAATTTCTGTCAATATTCTTGACATAACAAACAGCAGGCATGAGACTGGGCCATGGTGTTTCACTTGTTCCTGTTTTATTACTCCCACATGGCCAGAATATTATCTATTCATATAAGATAACGGTTGTGAGAATTGTTTAAAAATGCTCTTGGGTTACTAACTGTAGCACCAGAGGGATAGAAACATTAATGTATGATCAATAATATTACGTGACGCTTCTTAAGAGCAACGTGCGGCGTCTCCCTTTCACAATACCGTACGAGATACGGTATCGTCTCTGTCAGGTGGAAACCTCACATCTCCAAAACTGTTACTTTTCAGGATTCAACTGCAAAGGCCTCAAAAGTAGCAGATCTACATCGCCACGACATTTCGAGTGGATCTGTTACTTTGTGTTTGTGCGTCATACTTACGCTGTAGTATGATCAAGTAGGGCGTTTAATTACAGGGAAAAAACTGATACAAAACATACATTGTTCAGATTTACTAATAAACAGACCCATCATATACAGATAAACACACACACATACACAGATGCATACAGTAGGCCTACAGTACATGCACCTTCTCACTTTTATTATTATCCAGCCTTGAGCAAGATACGAGTCACATGTGCATTGCACAAGCACGCACAAGCACGCACACACGCACGCATTCATACAGTTGTCAGGGCGTGCAGTGTAAAATCAGAGGGACTGCTAATGGAGGCAGACAGCCAAGCTTCTGTCTCATCAAAGACTACAGAAGAAATGCAGATCTGTGTCATCATCAGGTATAGGATGCTGGAGCAGCATCCTGTTGTTTGAAACACGACCCCTGCAGGGTCCAGCCAGACAGACAAACAGACAGACACCTTGACTAGACTAGCTAATCAAGGTCTAAATGTAGTCTATATATAGACGGTCTATCATTAAGACCTTGATTAGACTGGCTAATCAAGGTCTGAATGTAGTCTATATATAGACGGTCTATCATTAAGACCTCAATTAGACTGGCTAATCAAGGTCTAAATGTAGTCTATATATAGACGGTCTATCATTAAGACCTTGATTAGACTGGCTACTTTCTGTTATTTCCCAAAAACTCAAGTTCTACACCACCTAGGATCTTGATTCTGGTGACTAATCCTACATTTTCAAGGAGGAGGAATATAGTTTTACTATTTAGATTTATCCTGTGACAATGGCAGCCATTTTCAAAAATGGTGGACCTGCTATTATTTTACCAATTTAGTCAGGGAATATTATCAGAATAATGTCAAATCTGTGAATACATTTCTTACCAAGAATTTTCTTCACCAATGTGTTTGTAAAGGTGTCTACTAACATACAGTATCCCACATTGGTTTCTATTGAACCACCCTAGGGGCATTTTTGACAGCTGCTGAAAGTTGGGTACCACACCAAGTGGCTATGGCCAAACTAGGGAGTCTATGGCCAAACTAGGGGTCAAACCCCTTGGGCTAAATTCGGCCATATATCCACTTGCCCAAATGTGCCCAAATGTGCTGAGCTCATTTTGTGATGACGGCTATGGCCGTTTTCAGCCCAAGGAGTGTTCTTCGTGCATAGCTAATGCTTGGAATGCATTCAGAATCATGAAAACTCCCTAGTTTGACATGTCATATGCTACTTAAAGCATAATGAACATTTTGCCTTATGTTGTTGATGGTACCCCAACTTTCAGCAGCTGTCAAAAGTTCCCCTAGGGTGGTTGAATATAAAGCAATGTGGGATATGTTAGTAGACACCCTTCCAAACACATTGGTGAAGAAAATTCTTGATAAGGAATTTATTACCAGATTGTATTAATATCCCCTGACTAAATAACTCATCTTCTAGACCACCTAGACCCGACTTCACCAACAGAGACCCGATTGACACCTAAACAACAAGTTTGGACAGCCCCACCAATTAGTGTTACGGAAAATAGCAAGTGTCTACCCTAGGCCCAGAGGGAGACACATAACTTAGATGTGGCTCACATGTTGCACGACTCCTCAACAAGCTGCCACCAGAGATGAGAGCTGAATTCCGCCGCACAATGCTCTGCGGCCCAGGAGCAACCAACACCATGTTGGAGTTCTCTGAGTGGTTGAAGCAATGAAGCACGAGTCCTAGCCATATAGCCTGTGCAAAGGCAAACACCTTGAAGACCTGCTTGAGGTGAACAGTGAGCAGTGAACAGTGAGCGAAAGACTGAAGACAGAAGATCTGCCTTCAGGACTATCAGGCAGGATGTGCAGACACTGAAGGCATCAGTGTCTTTCTGTGTCCCCAGCATGTCAACCAAAGCAATGTTACCAAATCAAAGGAGCCTTCACCTCAAGTCACCTGGGGCTGGGTGAGCAATCGTATCCTGTATCTAGCCTCACAACTAAATACAGACACTTGGCCAGACTACCGTTTGAAAGGGTCAAACCCTTCATCCTGATTGGGGAAGACCACCCCACCTAATCACACCAACCGAACAAGTGAGGTTGGGGCCTCCAGGTGGGCCAGCAGCCATCTGCACAAGACTGGGCTGGACCCTGCAGGAAAGCAATCTCCAGCCAAGACAATGTAAGTTGACTATAACAGAGCCCCAGAACACAGAGCTCATGAGAAGGATGGAGAAACACTGGCAGGAGGCCACCAAGATACAACGCCACACTGCAGTGGCCAGTGAAGTCAAACTGTGCGTCTGTACCTGAAAGGGACAAGTCAAAGGCCAGAAAGCCCACCTCCTTTTAATGTCCTGTCAGTAGCAACTCAACCTGCACCTGAAATAAGCCCTGACCCCTCCCAGAGAAAGTTCATCCTTGAAAATGTAATGATTAGTCGCCAGAATCAAGATCCTTGGTGGTCTAAAACTTGAGTTATTGGTAAAATAACAGCAGGTTGGTGGTCATTTTGAAAACCAATGGCTGCCATGGTCACAGGACAAATCTAAATAGTACCACTGTATTCCTCATCTTTTAAAATGTATTATTAGTCGCCAGAATCAAGATCCTAGGTGGTCTAAAACTTGAGTTATTGTAAAATAACAGCAGGTGCAAGTACAATGTAGCCATTTTGTTTTTTCTTCAGTTGTTAGCTAAACCTAACCCTAAACTAAAATACTAAACATTATTTTGGAATTCTTAACAAAGATCATAATAATGTCCTGACGGAGTTGACATGTAAAAGCTGTGACCACATTGATATCAACATTGTTTGTTTAAAATATCAAACAATTGAATGCTTGTCAGACCAGGTGCTGTTGCAACAAATATAAACAAATGTCGACAATACTTTCTGATTAATTTAAGACTTTTAAAAAACCTGACGGAGACGTGGGACACACATTTGATATGAGATATTTAATGGAAAATATAAATTAAAATTAACTGTGTATATTGTTTGCTATGTTGTTGACAATCTACTTTCATTTAGGTATGTATATTTATGTGATTGTGACAGTATTAGACACTTTTTTGGCAGTTTGAAATTGTGACCATTTGCTGGGGACAGGCTAAATACAGGCCTTTTTGTGTACAATGCCTGCTTTTAACTAATTCAGATGGCATATGAAAACAATTATAACTAGAACTGCACTCTGTCGAGTGCATACTTGCTTGTTGCACACTAGTAGGCCATAAATGGCCAACTAGTGCGCAAGCAGAGCGCGCATGTAATGTTTTCGCCCGCTGTAAACTGTCAAATCTCAGTATCTAATATCTATGTGAACGAACGTTTGAAATGATTAATGTTTAGATGTAATTATTTGCTACCTTCTATACATGTAAACATTTAGTATTAAGTATGATTCTAGTTTCTATCTATATAAGAAATACTGTTTTATTGTTGTAGATATATTCTGGATCCCTTTTTTGTTTTTCAGAGACAAATAAATCATTTATATGTGTTGAAAAAAAAGGTATATAAACTGAATTAAAATATGTTATACAGTATACTTTTTCTGTAAACGGTGGAATCTCAATATCTCTGTGAAGGAACATTTGAAATGTGTAATTATTAGGTGTAACTATTTACTACCTATCTACTTTATGCATGTAAACACCTATAAAAAAAAGTATATAAACTGAATTATTATTATTTTTTTAATTTTAAATCTATTTCATGTTGGACTATAGTGATATTAATACTAAATCATGATCAGAGTAATATGTGTCTCTAACTTCAATTTCTATACTAATACTTTCACATTTGTTAAAATATACATGATCTAAAATATTTCCGTAATCTGTAGTTGGATTTGTATTTAATTGTTTAAAGCCTAATTTTGACATGTAGGTCTTTATACTTCTTTCTATCTCAGTATTATGGTCTTCATTGAAATCTCCTATTATCAAAATTGCAGAAGTCGGAGATGATATATACTTTACCATGTTTTCGAGAAATGTGTTTAATTTTGAAAGGTCTGTTTTAGGTGATCTGTACATAAGTAAAGTACATAAAGTAGAACATATATATGTATGACAGAGCTAGTCACACATACACATACACACCACGTACTCTGGTCCCAGCAGATCAGGCACAATTTGGTATTTTATTTTTTATTGATTATGTATATAGTATACGTATGACTATCTCTAAATGATGACGTAAGAAATATATATAGTATATATATATATAGTATATAGGCATATACTATATATGTATACATATATACTCTATACTCTATACTGTATAAAGTGTGTAGTTGTAAGTTGATTAGCGGTATTCTGTTGTCACTTTGGTCCAAAAACCGTGACAGCTGTTCCGCCATTTGAGGCTTACGCAGAAAAACATCAAATCTGTGCCCGTATTGCTGGACCAATGATGACGAAATGACCATATTTCTTACGTTATCATTTAGAGCTAGTCATACACGTATTTCTTACGTCATCATTTAGAGCTAGTCATACATCAAATCTGTGCCCGTATTGCTGGACCAATGATGACGAAATGACCATATTATATATATATATATACTCTATACTGTATAAAGTGTGTAGTTGTAAGTTGATTAGCGGTATTCTGTGGTCACTTTGGTCCAAAAACCGTGACAGCTGTTCCGCCATTTGAGGCTTACGCAGAAAAACATCAAATCTGTGCCCGTATTGCTGGACCAATGATGACGAAATGACCATACACATACGTGTATGACTAGCTCTAAATGATGACGTAAGAAATACGTGTATGACTAGCTCTAAATGATGACGTAAGAAATATGGTCATTTCGTCATCATTGGTCCAGCAATACGGGCACAGATTTGATGTTTTTCTGCGTAAGCCTCAAATGGCGGAACAGCTGTCACGACAAATGAGACAGGCCGACCACATTACTTGCGCGCTCTGCTTGCGCAAGTAATGAAATGAATGGCATAATAATACACAACTGTATTACATTTAACTTTGCAAGTGCTTTTATTTTTATGAATTTATTTATTTTTAACATAAATAAGGCTCTTATGTGTGGGACATGTTTTTTCCACTTTTGTCCCTCATCTCAAGAATGAGTGACAGACTACATTTAGACCTTGATTAGCCTGGCTAATCAAGGTCTAAATGTAGTCTATATATAGACGGTCTATCATTTAGACCTTGATTAGCCTGGCTAATCAAGGTCTAAATGTAGTCTATATATAGACGGTCTATGATTAAGACCTTGACTAGCCTACAGACAGACAGACAGACAGACAGACAGACAGATATACAGACAGACAGACAGACAGACACTATGTACAGTAGTGGCGTAATTGCAACTTAAACTAAATATTTACTTGTGGTTTTATATGTGACTGACGGCCATTGTTTGCACTCGTTCCCTCGAACCAAGCTATGCTTCTTTTCTGCAGTGATTTCCTGCAGTAAGGCAGGGGAAGGTGAGAATTTGTCAAATAACAGTATTAACACAAGACGAGGAAGGACAAGAGGGAATCATGAATTCAGGTGTTTTAATTTGGGTGGGACTGATGCTACACTTTCAGTACACAAATTCATGCCTTTTTTTTGCACATTTTCCTAAGTTTTCCCTTAATTTTCATAGAAATATTAAGTTCGGTGTCATTGAGACTTAAGGAGTGTGCGTGCGTGCGTGGGCTTTCACTTAAGTTCTACCTCACACCTCAGTGATAATGCTCTCACAGGACATAAACAGTGTTTATCCACCACACACTATATTGTATTTTGCTTGTGTGCGAGGTCATATTTATTTCTTGGTAAAGATTTGCATGTTGCAGTTCAGTAACAAAGAAAAAAGAGCAAATCTAGAAGAGAAAGGGCCTTTTGTGTTATCCTTTTGGCATAGCTTGTTAAAATGTAGGCTACTGCCGTAACACGACGGCTTTAAACGTGTTAATAAGGTGTTCAATCAATCAATCAATCAATACTTTCACATTGAATCCTGGTTCTTATTAAAGTCAATTCAGCTGCTTAACATAAACGAAACAACATAAAGCACTCATGTACTGCAGGGCAAACAGCATAATAAGGATGTGGACATTTCCCGAAATGTCCTCCGTGACCCGCCCTGGCTGATGGTGACGTTTCATCAGAGAGATGTTGAGATTATAAATAGTGGGACGGTGGAAAGGTGTTCACTTTACACTTTCGGGTTCTTCACGGCTTCCGCAAACCCTGCACCACATTCTACAATATGAACTGAATAATCCTGGGCATTTTCGCAGCTGGATTGTGCTTTCCATGTGGTAAGAGGAGAATAAATCAGCTAGTATGTTTTGTAATAGTAATCAAAATCTACAAAGGAACTAATAACGTGTGGTTACTTTGTAACCTATGTTCTCTGAGTGAAGAGACTATCTCTCCACCCAACATATTTCATATGTATGGGGAATGTCCCCACCTCACTTGTGACGTGGATATCTCTTTAAGACACACCAGTTGCACTGGCACGCACGGGTATTTAAGGCCCAGGTGTGCGTGATTACACTGGTTTACTTGATCGACACCGCTTCTGAGCGACATCGAGGTGGAGAGATAGTCTCTTCACTCAGAGAACATAGGTTACAAAGTAACCACACGTTCTCTATCGTATCAGAGACTATCTCTCCACCCAACATATTTCATATGTATGGGGAACTCTGTAAGACACCTCGTGAGGAAGCGATACAGTACCAGAGCCCCCGCGCCAACACCAGTGGCTCCGACCCAGCACATACTGAATTTTAAAATATTTACAAGTATGTTCAATTTTAAAATATTTACAGTTATGTTCAATTTAAAATATTTACAGTTATGTTCACTTTAAAATATTTACAATTGTGTTCAATTTAAAATATTTACAACCCCTGGAGCAGCCGGACGGCCAGACGCCATCCGCCGCCAAATGCTCGGGCGCCAGACGCTGCCCAGAGCCTGGCCCCGCAAGCTTAGCGCTAAGGCCATGGAACGCAGGGGTGAAGGGCCGCTCAAGCCAGCCCGCCCGTCGCAAGGCTGACTTGACTGGTGAAGGTGACACCTACCGCCGAGCCGTGTGCAAGACCGACTCCCCAAAGGAAGCAAGTCCCGCCACGTTCAGCCGGTAGAACCGGGTGAATGTGGACGGAGTTGACCATGTGGCCGCTGCGCAGACGTCTGACAGAGACGCGCCATTCCACAGCGCCCAAGAGGTCGCCATCCCACGGGTGGAGTGCGCCCGCACTCCAGGCGGCACCGGCACTCCTGCCTGCTCGTGCGCTTGCCGGATCACTTCTGTGATCCAATGGGACAGCCTAGCCTTGGATAGTGGTCTTCCCAGACACTCTTGTTTGAAGCATACAAAGAGCTGGTCAGTCTCTCTCAGGGCCCTGATGTAGGCCTCTAGCGCCCTAACCGGGCAGAGTGGGGACCGACTCTGTGCTCCGTCCGTCCGTGACTCAAAGAGGGGACAGAGCTCAATCCTCTGATTGAGATGTGCCTCTGACAGTATTTTGGGGAGAAAGGCCGGGTTGGGATGTAACACTACTCCCCCCTCGTCCGGCCTGAACCTGCAAAGCTCTGCATGGACCGATAGGGCTTGCAGCTCCCCAATTCTTCTCGCAGAAGTGACTGCTAACAGGAATGCTGTCTTGAGGGACAGCCATTTCAGGCCTGTTGACTCCAGAGGCTCGAAGGGGGCTTGTTTCAGGGCCTCCAGGACCAAGCCCAGGTCCCAAGGTGGAACAGTTGGGGTCCTAATTCGCGCTCTGAGCCTCCTGGCGCCCTTTAGGAAGAGTGAGATCAGGCTGCAGCATTCTGCCGACAGCCTGCACTCCCCAACACGGGCGGCCTTGATGGCAGCCACCATACCCCAAAGGGTCGAGAAAGCCTTCCCCTCATCTAGTCGGTCCTGTAGAAAAGGCAGGATCGTCTGATGCCCACAGTGTAGTGGGTCTGCCTCGTTCTCCTCACACCACAACTCGAACATCCTCCACCTGTACGAGTATGCGGTCCTGGTTGATGGTGCCCTTGCTCCCTGCAGGGTCTGCACCACTGTGTGCGGCAAGCCCAGTGCTAGGAAGCCGGCCCTCTCAGGGGCCAGGCCCAAAGCCGAAGTCCTTGGGGGAAGGGGTGGAACAGAGTCCCCTGAGCCTGTGAGAGCAGATCCCTCCGGGTTGGGAGCTCCCATGGTTCCCCGCAGACTAGCGACGGGATGTCTGAGAACCAGATCATGTGAGGCCAGTGTGGGGCTATCAGAACCATCTGAACTTCCTCCTCCCGCACTCTCTGTAGGAGGGGAGGGAGGAGGCCGAAGGGGGGGAAAGCATATAGTAGGCCTTGGGGCCATCTCTGGGCCAAGGCGTCCGTGCCGAGGGGAGGACTGTCCCTTCCTATGGAGGAGAACAGGGTGCAGTGAGTCGACTCTCTGGACGCGAACAGGTCTGCTACTGGTGCCCCAAAGCGGCATCCGATCTCTGCCACCACCTCTGGGTGGAGTCTCCACTCCCCTGGGCTCGGGCCGTCTCTGGACAGGCAATCCGCTGCCTGATTGTCCAGTCCAGGCACCTGTATTGCTCTGAGGGACAGCAGGCGAGGAGATGCCCACTCCCATAGGTTGTGTGCAAGCCTGCAGAGGCGAGGGGAGCCGAGGCCTCCCTGCCTGTTGATATAAGCTGCTGCTACCACGCTGTCCGTCCTCAGCAGCACGTGGTGACCTTGTAGGTGATGCAGGAACCCCTGTAGAGCGAGTTGGGCTGCTTTCAGCTCCTGCATGTTGATGTGCTGGGAAGCCCACTGACCACTCCAGCGGCCCCCGATTCCTGCGCCTTCGTGCACCGCCCCCCAGCCGCCCAGGGATGCGTCTGCTGACACTAGCAGGCGCCGCGTCACTGCGCCGAGCCTGCTCCCTCTGGCTAGATTGCCTGGGCATTTCCACCAGCGAAGTGCTAACTGCAGCCTGTAGGTGACTTGTACCTTGGCCTGCAGCTGTCGCTGTGGATGCAGCCCCAGGCCGAGGAGGCACCTCTGTGCCGGGCGCATATAGAGGAGGGCCAAAGGAACTATTTGGACTGCCGCTGCCATCAGTCCCAAGAGTCGCAGGCACATTCTCCAGGTGACTCTGGCTCCCGTGGAGAAGAGGGAGAGACAGGCCATGAGATCCTGCTGTCGCCCCTCCGTCAGGGACACAGTGGCGAGTCTGGAGTCCACAACCATGCCGAGGAACTGCACAGCCTGGCATGGCTCTAACCTGCTCTTCTCGAGATTGGGACGTAGCCCTAGACCCTGAATGTGCCCCAGGAGTCGGGTTACGTGGCGGTGACATGTTTCCTGTGACTTGGCGCAAACAAGCCAATCGTCCAGATAATTCAGGATTCTGAGTCCTTCTCGCCGGAGAGGCCCCAGGACTGCATCCATACACCTCGTAAAGGTGCGCGGGGCTAGCGAGATCCCGAAGGGGAGGACGCAGAACTCGTAAGTCTTGCCTTCGAAGCTGAATCTCAGGAAGCGCCAGTGCCCGTGCCATATGGGGATTTGGAAATAGGCGTCCTTGAGGTC
The DNA here is from genome assembly GCF_964188405.1 of Protomyctophum parallelum. Taxonomy (NCBI): domain Eukaryota; kingdom Metazoa; phylum Chordata; class Actinopteri; order Myctophiformes; family Myctophidae; genus Protomyctophum; species Protomyctophum parallelum. Next base: position 34,973,085 of record NC_139712.1, on the reverse strand, counting down.
TATAGTGGCGAACCAGTCGCCTGCCCGGATCGCCTGCTTCACTCTGGGAATTGTCAGCATCTTGAATTTCAGAGGTCGCAGAAACTGGTTCAGGCCCCTGAGGTCCAGTATCGGTCTGAGGTTCCCATCCTTCTTGGGAATTAGAAAATAGCGGGAGTAGAAGCCAGCCCGCTGATCCTCTGGCTCTACCTCCCTGATCGCTCTCTTGTCCAGGAGGGTAGAGACCTCCGCCCGTAGCACCGCCATGTGATGGGGGTCGAACCCAGATGTGACCACCTCCGATCTTGTTAGGGGTGGAGTCCGGGCAAACTGAAGCCGGTAGCCCCGGGTCATGGTGGAGAACACCCAGGGGTCCGCAGCAAGAGCTGCCCAGGCTCTGTGGCGGGCTGCAGGGACCAGGTGGTGAGCCGGGTCCCGGCTGGCGTCAGGAAGAAGGCGGTGGCCGTCGGGGGGCTCGGCCCCGACCTCCGCCACCGCGCCGCCCGCCGCGCTTTCTATTGGTCCGCCTGGCGGCGTCCAGGAAGGTTCTCAGGTCCTCAGTGGGCCGCTGATAGCCCATAGCCTGTGCTGTGCTAGCGGCTGCTGGTGCCCTATATTTACCCTTGCGGAGGCCGTAGCCACGAGATGCCTCCTGTGCGCATTTACGTGCTTCCTGGGCTTGCTGCAGCCGGTCGCTGGCCGTTTGGCCAAACAGGGACAGTGGCTCGATGGGCAGCTTCCTCAGACACTCTCGGTCCTCCTTCGGCAGTTTCCTAGACTGGGATAGCAGTAGATGGCGTCTTACTTGCCAGAACACTGCCATGGCTTTGCCTGCTGCCACCGCCTGTTCTCTGAACAGCTTGGGGAGTATGGTGGCGAGATGCTTAAGCTCCTCCAGAAGGTCTGGGCTAATATGGTTGCCCATGCCCTGTATGAGCTTACGCTGATATAGTGACAAAATGGCCCCTGTGTTGGATAGTTTTGCCTGGGCAGCCATGGCCCTATGCATCCTAGTCAGTAAACTGTCCATCACTTTGCAGTTTCCGCTGGGGGTACCTGCCACGCCCAGCACAGAGTTGGAGGGCAGGATTAAAGCGGCCAAGGCCCCGTCCACATTGGGCAGCAGCTCGCCACAGCCGATGTCCTCCGGGCACCTGGTGGCAGAGAGCATTCTGCCCTCCCTGGTGAGGCGGAGGGGCATGTTGGGATCCTTCCACTGTCCCCGAACCAACTTCTCAAAATCCTCGAGGATAGGTACTGAGAAGGGGGCCCTTGTAGTCTCCCCCTCGTCATCAAAGAGGGAGGGGACAGGGGCTGTCCCGTCCGGTTTGGCAACGACCCCCAGGGCATTTGATGCCCTTTCTACCAGCCCCGCAATGATGAGGCTCAAGGCCGTGCGCTCACTGCCCTCTTCCTCCGCTGGCTCGGTCTGTAGCTGAGCGGAGGCCAGGGGCTCCTCCTCCTCGAATGCCTCGACATCGACTTCCTCATCGTCATAGTCACAGTCATCTTCGTCTTCACCTTCAAAGCAGTCTGGCTGAATGGTGACTCTTAAAGGGGCGGAGCTTGGCTCCTCTCTGGGACGCTTAACCTGTTGGGCAGGTAGGGACACTGCTGCGCTTTTTCCTCTCTGTCTCTTGAACATGAGGTACCTAGCCTCTCTGGCTCTGGCTGGCAGAATGAAGCAGTTCATACAGGAGGTAGGGTCCCCCTGTGCTGCCATAGCATGAGCAGGGCCTAGGCAGGACACACACTCCTCATGGCCGTCCTCTGGGGGCATACGCACCCCACATTTGACACAGGAGCCTGCTGGTTCCATTGTCAGCCCCCTCTTTTTATATTGGTGTATATATATATATTAATATATTAATCAATTGAATTAATTGTATATCTTATAGTATAGTATAAGTATATATATATGCTATATGCCTATTATGGCACACAACACTATATATATATATATATCTATATATATATATGTAGTATATGTATATATATATATATATGTATTGTATATATATATATATATATATATATATATATATCTTTATCTACACACAACGTAGCTGTGTTTTCCACCGGTTGGGAGGGGCTTCCCTCTTCAGTGCAGTAGGAACGGCTCTAGGCTTCGTGACGTCACACGGGATTCCCTGCGTGTCACTGCTATCTATCCACACTGTTTGTGGAGTTGTTGTTTTTTTTTTTGTTAATTTGGAGTTTCGGAGGATACGCTTGCTCCGTGGCTTCCACCGTCCGCACGGGTTCCACCACGCAGTCTACGCCGGAATGCGTGAACGGCTTAGCCGCAATACACTCAAGCGAGCGAGTTCTCATGAGGCGAGCAAAGACACAGCCACCCACAGACGCGGAAGTCGCCCCAGCGACAATACGCCTGTGTTGTGTTCTGTGTCTAATGCTATAGCCTGGCAAGGCTGTCGTTTCTCTGCGCTGTCGCAGGTCCACTCCAGCCCACGGAATATGCCCCACGGATGCGTGAATTGACGCCTTGCGCCAATAATACACCCGTATATAGTGCTTTATTCCGCTGCCTTTATGAAGGATTACGAGCCACTTGTCCTGTCCGTGTCCCTGCACTCAGGTTGACGGACAGGCTACACCACAGGCGCGTAAGCTAACGCTCCGTCAGCGATACGCCTGTAACAGTGTTGGCCGGTTATCCTGTTTAATCAGATTACTTACAAACGAGTGTTTGACTGAGACAACCCCGAGAGGAGCGAATGTCACGCCGGCTCTCTATCCGCGCTGCGGTGGGTCTAATCCGGTCTCAATCCAACATGTATTAAGTTAAGTATTTTTAAAGAAAAAGAAAACAGAAATCAAGAATTCAAAAGAATCTGCTATCTATAGCTGTTTGCTTTTCTGCTGTCGAGACGCCACGTCTGTCTGGTGACTGGTGGAGATCAAAAAAGCAGTGTAATCACGCACACCTGGGCCTTAAATACCCGTGCGTGCCAGTGCAACTGGTGTGTCTTAAAGAGATATCCACGTCACAAGTGAGGTGGGGACATTCCCCATGCATATGAAATATGTTGGGTGGAGAGATAGTCTCTGATACGATAGAGAACTAATGTTCTCAAACACCGAATGATGGAAATCACAATGTCCTCCGAGAGGCTTTATTATTGGGCTTGCCTCGTGTGGTTCTGTCACGCAAACAAAACCTGGTAAATACAATCATCGCGTGTGGGATGCATGTCACGCTGGAAACGGTTTAGTTCAGTGGAGGCTGACGATCTGCCACGAGATGTGTGGAAAGAACTATACCCTGGTAGAACTTATCATATCATTTTGAGGTACTTTTACTTCACTGGAATTTCTAATACTTTTACGTCTATACTCCACTACATCTCGGAGGCAAATATTGTACATTTACTACACTACATTTATTTGAAAACTTTTGTTGCTAGTCAGGCCTATTCTGTCCTTATCACATGCCCATTTATGTGACGTGACAGATAGTTAACAACAACAGCTCCAATAAAGACAGAGACGAGATTCTTCATTGGTAGAATGTTTAGTTGTAAAACTGCAATCAAAAGAAATAATAATGTATTACAATCATTGTACATAATCTTCTATGTACAATTCTAATTAGGCACAGTAAAATGAGCAACACATACTGAAGCCAGCATGGCTAAACAATTGACATAAACTTAAATTGTACATTCTTACAATGCAACATAAAAATGTAAAAAATTTAGCTTAGGAAATAATCAAAAACTATTCACAAGCTGTTTCACAAAACATACTATTGTCTAATCTCTTGAAACAAATATACTTTACATGTCAGGTCTGCAATTACACACATTTCCAGAAAACTAAAACTTACAGTCTCATGACTCTCTAGGTCCTGTATGAGGAGAGAATAATTCTGCTGCTGCTAGCTCTGAAGCTCAAACCAGAATGACAAACAAGGAAGTGTTACATAACATCTAGGTAAAGGCTCCTCCTAGAGGAAGTAGGTGTCCATAAAGCAGTACAAGTTTGCCCCCTAGTGGGCTGGGTGACCATAGGGCAGAACACTCCCCGCCATGGTATAATGATGATTATTATGCCATTAATCATTTCCGTTTGAGAAAGCGAACTATTTCTGAGATACGTCTCAGGCTCTTCCATTTGACCTTAACCTTCCGTACTCTGTTGACTTTGCTTGGCATTGTCTCAGAAACCACGCCAAGTGGCCATACATTCCTCTCCGTTAGGGAGTCTTGGAGCAGGACTACATCTCTCACTTGAAGATTGGGTTCATGACAGGCATTTGCGAGACTTTGCATTTGCCTCCATTGTCTTGAATAAAGGTCTGGGGTGCTGAAGTCTCCTGAAGGTGCAGGTATGTTTCCTGTCTTTTGATTCAGGATCCTCGCAGGTGTCAGCACTGCTGGCAGGTCTGGTTCTGTTGAGACAGGTACTAAGGGTCTGTGGTTAATTACAGACTTTACTTCCACCACTAAGGTGGCCAAGACTTTGTGAGTCGAACGGCCTCCAACTTTGAGCAAAGAGTCCTTTTTCTGTGTACACTTGAGGACAGTGCTTTGTGCTTGCATGGCAAGGTCAGTGTCATTTTTGTTTGCTTGTTGGATTTCTGGAGTTTGTTTGAACACCTCGCTCCCGAGGATGCTCATCTCATTGAATGCATCAGAGTCATTGTAGTTCTCCTTCTTAAGAAGGTGTCTGGGACAAGGATCAAGATGAGCTGGATGGCCATTACTGTGGATGATCGTTTTGTGGACATTGACGATAGTAGGCCTGTGAGCTCCTTGTTTACAGATTTCTCCCACAACAACCCAACCTAAGTCGAGACGTTGTGCGAATGGCAAGTTGCGAGGTCCATTGTACTGCTCTCTCGCCTTGTGGACTTCAAGGACATCTCTTCCGAGCAATATCAGGATGTTGGCGTCAGGATCAACAGGTGGAATCTGGTTTGCAAGAGGTTTGAGGTAAGTATAGTGACTTGTGATTTCTGGAGACGGGATTTCTGACCTGTCATCAGGTATACTGTCACATTCAATCAGGTTTGGCAGTTGAACGTGTGTACTGCCATCAAGTGATTCCACTATGTAATTTTGTGCCCTTCTACCTGTTGTTTCAATGATGCCTGAACAGGTCTTTAAGGTGTATGGAAGAGACTTGACTCCAATGTCGAAGATGTCGAAGAACTCCTTCCTAGCCAAAGATTTGTTACTTTTGGTCATCCAGTACTATGTATACTTTGATGGCCTTTTCTCTGTGCCCAGCCGGGTACACTTTTGCCAAACATATTTTGGAGCACGATCTTGCTGTAGCTCCTGCACCACACACCTCTGTACATTTAGAAGTGACGGTTGACACTCCATCCTCTGTATTGTCACTTTGCTCCCCGCCTTGATCTTCCTGCAGGGCTACGTTTGTCACCTCTACTGGGGCCGGTCCAGGATGTAAAGCAGACTGGTGTCTTTCGCTGTTGCATTCATGACAGTATATCGGCCGATCACAGTCCCTTGCGCGATGTTGTGTAGACGAACAACATCTGAAGCATATGTTTCTGTCTTTAAGAAACACTTTGCGTTCATCCAATGGTTTGTTTCTGAAGGTTCGACAATTTCTGAGAGGATGTGGCAGGTGATGAAGAGGGCACTCTTTTCCTGGATCGTCGGTTGCTTTCTTTGGTTGACTCTCTTGAAACTCTGACTGTAGAGCAGGATTCATCTCTGACTCTGATTCCACATCTGTCTTTCGTACTGTTACGGCAGGTCTGTAACCTTGGTTTGCGGGTTTCTCTGTTTTACAGCTACTGTCACTGCCTGATGCTAAAGTGGCAAAACTGGGGTCGTTTCGTATTCTTGCTTGTTCACAGACAAATCTGACAAACTCTGAGAATGGTGGGTAGGTAACTAAGTAATCTCTCTTATACCTGGAGCCATGCATTATCCACCGTTCCTGCAAACTGTATGGTAGTTTTTCGGCTATCGGGCTGACTCCTCTTGCATTGTCTAGATAGGTGAGGCCTTGTAGGTAGCCATCATGCTTTGCTGCGTCAATTTCAAGAAGTATGTCTCCCAGTTCCCTCAATCTCTGATTTTCTCCATTTGCGATTTTTGGAAAGCTTTCCAATTTCTTGATTAGTGCACTTTCTACGATCTCAGGTGCTCCATACGTTTCTTCAAGCCTCTGCCACAGAAGGAGGAGTCCAGTTTCCGCGTTCTGGACATGCAGTGACCTAATTCTTTTAGCATGCACTGATGATTGTGGCCCTAGCCACTTGGTCATTAGATCAAGCTGTTCTCTGGCTGTTAGGTTTAGGCCTTTGGTAGCACTTCGGTATGACTCCTTCCATGACCAGAAATTCTCTGGTTGATCATCGTAAAGCAGAAGTCCAGAGCTTACCATCTCACGGCGCAGCAAGTATTTTGCTAAGTCAGATGCTTCTGATTTAGCCGGTAGTTTATGATCTGGCGTACTGTAATATTGTGGCTGCTGGGGCCTAGAGGAGTACCCCTGTTGAAGGTTATGGTCTGACGTGCTGTAAGACTGTGACCGTTGAGGCTCAACGGAGTACTTTTGTTGACTATATGCAACGTGTGCATCATGGTTTTCCCTGTGAAAGCTGACACTTCTCCTGTGTTCAGTTCTCGAGTCTGTATGAAAGGAGGGTTTCACCTTTGTGACTGGATTAAATGAGGGCACACTGCAGGTTTGTTGTTGAAGAGGACTCAACTCCATCAATGTACTGCTAAAGGAATGATAACTCAGCTCATCGTCATCACAATTATCGTCCATGTTGTAATGCGTAGTGGAGTGTTGCGTCTGAGTTGAGGTAGGTTCTATCTGCTTAAAGTTGGCGTGTGAAGGGTTAACTTCGAGTGACTGTTGCTGCATATGGACAGTGTGTGTAGGGTTACCTCCTAGTGACATTTGCTGCACGTGACCAGTGTGAGGAGGATTACCTTCTAGTGATAGTTGCTGCACATATTCTTTGGTGCGTTCAACAGGGTCAATCGGTGGTGTTTTATTATTTAGTTCACGGATTGAACCTTCTCTTTCGTTCTCTACAGCTTCTTCCAAGAATTCAGCTTCTGCCAATGCTGCAGTAGCTTCCTTTTCAGCTTCAAGCACGTGCAAATCTGCCTGCAATCCAGCTTGTTGCTTGAGTAGGTCGGCTTCTCTTTTAGCAAAAGTAAGCTTGGCCTGGGCAGCAAGAACTTTGGCGCGTGCCTTTGTAGCAGCTGCACTTACATTAGATGTGTTGGATCTACTAGAGTGTATAGACACCTTTGATCTTGTCTCAAATGTCTCTTCTTCTGATGCATTTTCTTTTGAATCCATGATGTGCGGGTTATTTTGTGTCTGTGTTGCAGTGTTGAATTTATCCTTCCTCTTGAAGCGACCACGTTGAAGTGAGTCTTTTTACTATTCTGTCCTTATCACATGCCCATTTATGTGACGTGACAGATAGTTAACAACAACAGCTCCAATAAAGACAGAGACGAGATTCTTCATTGGTAGAATGTTTAGTTGTAAAACTGCAATCAAAAGAAATAATAATGTATTACAATCATTGTACATAATCTTCTATGTACAATTCTAATTAGGCACAGTAAAATGAGCAACAAATACTGAAGCCAGCATGGCTAAACAATTGACATAAACTTAAATTGTACATTCTTACAATGCAACATAAAAATTTAAAAATGTAGCTTAGGAAATAATCAAAAACTATTCACAAGCTGTTTCACAAAACATACTATTGTCTAATCTCTTGAAACAAATATACTTTACATGTCAGGTCTGCAATTACACACATTTCCAGAAAACTAAAACTTACAGTCTCATGACTCTCTAGGTCCTGTATGAGGAGAGAATAATTCTGCTGCTGCTAGCTCTGAAGCTCAAACCAGAATGACAAACAAGGAAGTGTTACGTAACATCTAGGTAAAGGCTCCTCCTAGAGGAAGTAGGTGTCCATAAAGCAGTACAAGTTTGCCCCCTAGTGGGCTGGGTGACCATAGGGCAGAACAGGCCTACTTTGTTGTGATTATTATTACAAAACAATATATTATTAAGCACTTCATTTCGGCCATTTGAAAAAAAGTCAATCTCATTTCTATTTTAGGCTCACAGAAAACAGAGGAGCGATCGGAGGCAGTTTAAAGGAATACAAGAGCGTTTGCCCCAAAACACGCTTCGGGTTAAATCCGGCAACCTCGGAACGGTCACCACCGGTCATTCCTAAACGTAACCTCAGTGAAACTACTGTATGCCAAAACCTAACCTTATTCCTAAACGCAACCTCAGTGTAAACTGTGCCTATAAACCTATAACCGTATTCCAAACCCGTGACCTCAGTAAAACTACACCTATACCTAAACCTATTCCTAAACACAACCTCAATAAAACTATGCCTAAACCTAACCGTATTCCTAAATTTAACCTCATAGCATTCCGGTTAACCGTTTGGACTATAATGGAGGCCCCCACATTCTAGTACTACAAGCCACTATTATTATATACCAGCACAGGTGTCTGTGGCCAATCTGTTGCTTTCATTTCAACTTCAAATTATGCATGCAGCACCTTCATTGTTATCTAGTGCATGACTGAGAACATGCTCTGTAGTCTTGAGATCAACGCAGATGTCAAAACAAGGGCATGTGAAAAGAGTAAAAAGCCGGGAATCTGTAGCAATTTCATCACGGCATTATAGCGGCAATTGAGCAGATGTTTGGTCATTAGGCGTCGACGCCGCAAGACGGTTTACATCACTAACTTTTAACAAGGACAGGACAGGACGTGGACATTTCAGTGAATCGTTTTAGAGTTGATGTTATTTTCGGGAAAAGAGCCTATCGCATGCCAGGAGGAACAATGTAGTCCTGCAATCTGTCACTGCCATTCTCTTACTTCAGGGTGAAGGTTAGGGAAATAGCAGCCGCAGCATCGGCCACTGAATGACATCCTGGCAAATATCATTATACACCATCCCAAAACACGGCGCTGCACAAATGAATATCGTGAAAAATCACCTCGGATGCCACTCTCAATCCCAAACCCTCTTCCGCACGTCGTTGCTTGCTCTCTCTCCCGAGGTCTTCGAAAGAGAAAGGGTGTCACTGTCAACTGGCTTTGCCATAATATTGATGGAGTTGAGTGTCTGGGGGGCGGCGGGCTCCTCTAATTTCTGGAGCGAACAGCCAGAAAGAGGGTATAACGATAAGTTCACGTCGCCTGGCACACGCGTCAGGGGGGACGCCGAATGACGGAAATCACAATTACCTCCGAGAGGCTGTGTTATTGGGCTTGCCTCGTGTGGTTCTGTCACGCAAACAAAACCGGGTAAATACAAACAGCGCGTGGGACGGATGTCACGCTGGAAGCGGTTTAGTTCAGTGGAGGCTGACTATCTGCCACGAGATGTGTGGAAAGAACTATATATATTTACCCTGGTAGAACTTAGCATGTCAGGGAGATTGTTTATTTTTCCATAGTTGGTTAATGGTCTGCATTCAGTCATATTACCGCCTTTTCCCAAAAGCACATTGTATCCATTCGTTCACATAATATAGTGACAGCGGAGGCTGCCATGCACAGTGGTGGAAAATGTACTTACATTGTTTTCTTAAGTAAAAGTATCAATACTGCCATGTAGAAAATACTCTGTTATAAGTGAATGTCCGGAAAATATAAATTTACTTCAGTAAAAGTAAGTATTGGCATCAAAAGGACCCAAAAGTAAAAGCACTCAACATGCAGAATATGTCCCATCTCGCAAGTTTACGCTTATTATAGGCTACATCTAAGATGTATAAAAAATATTTTGAAAGTATACAGTAGATCTACAAGCTTGTAGATTGCCTACTTTCAAATAAAAGTAGTAGTAGTAGTCTTGAGATCATCACAGATGTCAAAACAAGGGCATTTGAAAAGAGTAAAATGCCGTAAATCTGCAGCAATTTCGTCACGCCGCATGTAAGCAGCAATCGAGCAGGTGTTTTGTCATTAGGCGTCGACACGCGACAGAACAGGATGGGACAGGACCCCAACGACGTCGACATTTCAGTGAATCGTTTTTCGGGAAGAGAGCCTATTGCATGCCAGGAGGAACAATGTAGTCCTATTACAGTCCTATAATGTAGTCACTATTTTCAAATAGCGAGTTACTTTGTAGATTACATTTTATTTGATGTAGCCACTCTGCAACGAACTTATATAAAACTAATATTTTCAAGCAACTTTACAGAAAAATTCAAGCCAAAAGTCTCTTTAATAATTAAGCAGCCAGGCCAACACACTGGTGAGTTTGTGGAACAGTACAATCATGATTACCAGATGGGATGCTTAAAGTGAGAAATCACAGGTGTGAATACGTAATTCGAAATAAAACTGTATTTAAATTCAGCGTAAGAAACAACCTTGTTTGAGACTCCTATGAGACACAAACACATCACTGCGTGTGTTGCATGGAAGCAGACAACTTTTGGGGCCTTGGACTGGAAATACGACCAGTCAGGTGTTTTTAATGCCTCCAAGAACAGATCTAATTGGTCAGACTTACTTTGTCATATGGCAAAGTTATCGTACATTTTAACTTTTTTCTTTATTTTATGTTTTATTTTTATTGATAATACATCGTAGAGAGGGTAAAATGATCGTACAAATACGATAATTACAGTACATCTGGCTTCCATCTTCTGCCTGTATTCATAAGCCGCATGCAGTGGGCTGCTGAACTGATACAGTAGCCTATAGCCTACAACACAGCCGGGCTGCGAGATGAGTTTAAAAATATATATATATATCATTTTTATCCCACAATTTTGCAACCACTTTTTTTCACCCAGTGTCAATTATCTAATGTAATCCTGGGCTCTTCCCCTGCCAGCCTGCTTCCTTCTATGCATGAAGAGTCCAAGCTTCTTCTTTTCATCTGTGGAAGGAACACGTTTTTCCGACCAGTTCCTTTCCCCTCCAGGGGCAGGTAGTTTAGAGACCAGGATTACTGCATGTTTTTTGTGAGGGTAGCCTACCTACCCTAGGGTACACAGGGAGAACACACAGAAGGGCCCTTTCGACCAACCCCGCCTCAGGTATGGGCACTGATGACGCGGAGGAGAGAGCACGCCCCCGTGCCCACAGCGTCCCCAGCGGGAATCGAACCCAGGAACTTCTAGCTGTGAGGCAACAGCACTACTGACTGTGCCACTGTGCCCCCTCAAGATAACTGAGTGAGTGCATGGCACAAGATTGAAATGCACTGCAGCAAAGATTTCTGAATTCCCAGCTGTGCCACTTATTACTTATTATTACTTATATTATTATGTCCTCCTTGGCCTTGTGTGGGTTTTCTAAGCCACTAAAACCTGAGGACTCTAAAAATGTCTTCTAAATCCTGAGAGTTTTCTGAAAACCCCCTCCTTTGTGTCAAAGAGTCAAGGACATGTCCACAATTATTATGTATTTGGCCGTCGGACACACATCTCAAAATATTTAGTTCCAGGGATCCTCCGGAAACAAATATTTGAGTTAAAAATGTTCACTATATAAGAAATATATATGTCAAAACAAGATATTAACCCATTAGGGCGGGAACCCCTTTTGGTGTTTTAAGCATTATGTTATACATTAGCTATTGAAAAATAGCAGATCTACAAGCTCATATAGCACAGCACCGAGTGCCGCACTACAAGCTTGTAGATTTTTGAAAATTTGTGAAAATGTGTCGCAAATCATTGAAATTTCAGAGCGAACGTTTTAAACTTAAATCTTTGCTTCTGGTGGGTGCTTCTGGAAAAACATATTTTCAGATGGGAGGCGGCGGCCAATTACATATATTTTTGGGAGTCCTTGACATGAAAATGTTTGAGAACGACATTCAGTTTTTCTGAAGGCATTTGTAGAATCGTCCTCAGTTCTAAATATATTTTCTTTTCTTTTTTTTAATAGCCAAAATGTATAAGTTAAAGTGGTTACAATTTAAAACGACACACAATGCTTTCCCGGTTTCAACAGGCTAACCAGTGTAAACTGTATATAGATCTGTGTGTTAGTGGTGGCTGTACGTGGTATAGTACAGATCACTTTCCCTGCATGGCCCCCATGGCGCTCTCTCTTCTCTGTGTCTGCAGCATATGGCCATTGTGATGGAGGGTAAGAGGAAATGACAGGCCATTTGAAGATGCTCTGGTCCCCACGTCATGAATAATGCACCAGGCAGCGGCAGCGATGCAGCAGCTTCCCTTATTCGTGCATGCATAAGGCTTCAAAGTCGCTACCGACGTTTCTCCTATAAGGCTGTCTCCCTGGGAGTGAGAGAGACTTTTACAGCACTGCGGGGAAGATGAGACTGACACCAGAGCGGGGGACCTGGTCAAAATCAATTAAATACAACCAGGGTAATTCCCTCATCCTCTTATTGTTCCATTCAGTGTTATATTAGGAAAATAAACCCTTGCCCCGGAGTGGTCGCACCTTGGAATGACTGCCGCAAGGGACACGACAACAACCCCTGAATGTGTAAGCAGATCGAAGCGTTGTCGGCCACATTCCACGGGTCGAGGTGGCCCGGTTAATGTGAAAGAAATTAACCACTTAAAAGCCTATGCTTAGGGTATCTCCCAGGGCTCCTGTTCCCCCTCCTCTAGACCAGTGGTTCTCAACCTGTGGGTCAGGACCCACAGGGCGGTCCTCACGTGATTTTTGGGGGGTCCCCAGATTGCAGTGAAGTGACAATTTAAGGCCGGGGCGGCTAGTGTATAGCGGTCCAGGCACCTAGGCTGCTAAGCCAGCCTGACGGCGTGTCACGGGTTTGACTCCCAACCCCAACGACCTTTGCCATGTGTCACCCCCCCCCCCCCCCCCCCATCTCTCTCCCCATTTCCTGTCACCATACTGTACACTCTCCAATAAAGGCAGAAAAAGCCCAAAAATATATATCGGGGTTGGCGAAAGGGCCTTTCTGTGTGGAGTTTGTATGTTCTCCCCGTGTCCCCAAGCGTAGGTACCCTCACAAAAAACATGCAGTAATCCTGGTCTCTAAACTGCCTCCCCCTGGCCAGCCGGGGCGCCTGATGGAGGGGAAAGGAACTGGTTTGAATAACTTCCACGCACTATGTCCAACCAGGGAAACTCCACGCTGTCAGGATTAAAGGAGCAACTTGGACACTCAGGCATGAAGTCCGCTGCAACCTGTCACCACCTCAAAGGTTGACAGGTACGTACGGGGATCTTTGGTATATCAGGACAGACAATGGACGTCGACCTAATAAAAAGCTACAGTTCATGTGCGGGATTCTTTCTTTGATTTCATTACCAAACCTCCCCTTTTGAACATTTTGAATATACTGTACAGCAAGAAAGAAAGAAAGAAAGAAAGAAAGAAAGAAAGAAAGAAAACATCGTCTTCATTGATTGGTGTTTCTCATGATTCACATTTCATCGATCCATCACTTTGACATGAACCTGTTTAATTAAATGCTATCACCATGTAGCCTACCTACACAAACAATGAGGAATGAAACTATGAAATATACATTAATCCCAAATAAATCTCACAATTTGTTTTGTTTTGCTCCTCACTTCATTTGTAGGGTCTTCGGAGGTCTAATTAGAGTTGAATCTCCTCCCAGTGGCACCACTATAGGCCCACACAGACAACGTTCCTGCTGGCTGACTGACTGAATGAATGAATGGTGTTTGTTGCGTGTAAATATTTTCCATGTTTCTACACGATAAACAAACACTTATTGCCGCCAACATGCATGCCATGCTATACCGATTCAGCCTTGGCTAATGATGATAAATGCCTGTAAGGGTACAAAACCGCGGTTAATTAAGACTATGGCTCATTAATGCTGATGTCGCTCTGACATGCTTTTTTGCCAATCATCTTTGTCTTCATTCATTGGTGGCCATAGATGCATTAACCCCCATAGGAACCACTTAACCACAAATATGTGTTTCTCAATAGACTCTATATGCACAGCCGCCATTTTGGAAAGAACTCTAGCTGGCCTGAATTCCCACTTCCTTCAAAGTATCGGCAACTTTTCCGGCAGTGGCGTGCACAGATAGACACTAGGGGGTGCTAGAACACCTCCTGCCCTTTTCCCTCTGGACAGCAATGTGCCCTTTAGATTTTTTTTCTTTTTTTGTACGGTGACATTGATCAATTATTGATAAACAATCTTCTAATATATTATTTAGGCCCCAAAATCTATAAATCTCACACTATTAAGGCAACCGGCCGGTTCCACGCGCTGCAAAGGTGCCCTTTTTTCACTTGAGCACCTGCCGCTCTAAATGTCTGTGCACACCACTGTTTTCCGTTGCTGGTATTAGTATCGGAACACAGCTGGTTTAACTCATACAATGCCCAGGACTGATTTATCGTGATTTTCATGAACTCCCTGAGTACCAATGACTGATACGTGTAATTTAGCTTTCTATTAATTGATAACATTATGATAATGACTTATACAGTACAGCAAATCAAGGTCCGTTCGATCAGTAGCTCTTGACTTGTTTGGCTTTGCCTGCAGTTTCATGATGATTCAAACACAAAGGAGGAGGCTGGAGGCATTTCTAGGCCTTTATCTCGTATTTACAGCTCAGATCGCTCTGGATTAAATTTAATTAAATATTCTTAAGTGTCAAATCACAACAAGTTAAGTGTCAAATCATAACAAGTTGTCTCAAGACACTTTACATGTAGAGCGACAAAGCTCTGTCTGTGTTTGCAAACTGACAGAGATCCCACCCAGAGCAAGCACTTAGCGGATGAACGACTATATTATGCAGCTCAATAGTAAATCCACGCCCGACCAACTCAACACCGGGCACTGCACTCCCTGTGGGGGTGTCGAACGGTTCTCGAGTTACGTGCATAATAGACAGACAGACAGACAGACAGACACGTGGTGCATTTATAGATAGAAGAAAGATCGTGAGCCATAAAACTTGGCCCGACCGTGACCCACAAATGACCCACTGTTTGGGAAACACTGAACTACACAACCCGGACCGCTATAGCCACGTTTAATTAGATCTTTAGAGGTTTTAAAGTCTTGTGATCACTAATTCAAAGGTTTCTATCAAGGAGGAATGGACTCTTCAATCTCTTTGTTATCCTCCTCGGTGGGATAAATGGACTATAACATTTTATTGTCAGGCCTCTCAGACAATTAAGTTCTTAATAGCTAGCATAATTAATAATACTACTAATAAAACCCACTGACAAAGACAAAATAACACTAAAGATTCAGCAGAATAACGAGGTAAAAATGAAGAGATTTAGACAAAAGGCCTATTTATTTGCGGGGGAAAATAAAATAATATATATAATTATATATATTATTATTTTAAAAAAATCACCCCAAAGAAATAAGACCTTTTGTCTACTGCATACTGTATATTTAGCCTAGATTAATGCCTGATTTATACTGTACTCACACTGTAGCTCACACGGACGTTATGACACGAAGTTATGCTGGAATGCCTACTGAGTGGCAAAACAAAAAATAAATCAGCTTTCTGGCCTTTACAGCCAGACAGAAAAGTCCTGTGTTCATGGGAATTAAAATGGGTGCTCAGTTGCTCACAATTATGAAAAATCAGTTTTGCTTGAAAAAGAAAGACATTTTGAAAATTAATTTCATATAAATCATCTCTGCTTTCCTGTGCCTGGTCTGTTTTCCATGGTCCCTCGATAACCTTGTACTTTTTCTTTTTTTATTACAGTGAATTCATTTATTATTTCATGCCACAGGACAATTCGAATAAATTTGCCATTATTATGTTATTTAATGTCTCCGTTATTTATTCCTATGCACTTCTGTTTTAAGATTTCCAGTGCCTTTGACCTACTTTTTAGACATGCATGTGTGTTCCCCGGCCGTTGAAGGAGTAAGCTATACTGCACTTTCACACACAACCGCCATACCCATGTGGGTTTAGATGTGTGAAACTGTGGCGCATGCGCACGCACGCACGCACGCACGCACGCACGCACGCACGCACGCACACACACACACACACACACACACACACACACACACACACACACACACACACACACACACACACACACACACACACACACACACACACACACACACACACACACACACACACACACACACACACACACACACACACACACACACACACACACACATACACAACTCACAAGTGAATTATTTATATATTGCCCATGCAGGTCTGGGACCAGTCTAATTTGGGTGGAACTTTACTGCACTGTATACACAAACCTCAGGTCTGACATTTCTCTTGCATTAAGGCATAAGAAGAGGTACAGTATAGCAGGCCTATAACACTGCTGAGAGAGAGAGAGAGAGAGAGAGAGAGAGAGAGAGAGAGAGAGAGAGAGAGAGAGAGAGAATAATGCATACCGAGGCCCTTTGATCTTCCCTTCCCTTCCCTTCGCTTCTTTCTTTTTGCTTCTTTTTTCTGTATTTTATTTTCCGTGTAGTATGTACAGACTATACAGTATATGTTTGTAGAGAGGGGGAGAAGGGGGAGAGGATCCAGCCCCTCCCTCTGCCACAGTGTCGACTAAAACTATGTGGAGAAACGAAAAAGAAGCCGCAAAGACTAAAACTAAGAATTTCGTCAACAGATATAAACCAGATCTGAACTGTAGATTTAGTTAATCTTATGATGTTTAAACTAAAACATTTCAGATGACTATAATATGAATTAGTCAAAAGACTATGACTAAACTAAATAAAAAGATTGCTGTCAAAAACCAACACTGCAACTCCTTGCCAAATCTCACTCCCCAAACAGGCCTATGGGGAGAATAGGGCCCTTCTGCACTCTAGGTATGCGGAAGGAATGTTCTCAAACCCAAGACGTCGTCTAAAAGCAGACTTGTGTGTGTGCATGTGTGTGTGTGTGTGTGTGTGTGTGTGTGAGTGCAACAAACTAGCTTCAGGAGAGTTTTGCTTCGTGCCGGGGTAAGTCGTAGAAATACATTTCCCTGGCATACATACATGCATCTATATGCATCATGCATGTGCGTGCATACACGCACGCACGCACGCAATGCAAGGACCTCGTCCCCAGGATGGCTTATAGAGTTATATTATATGATATTTCATCTCATTTTTCTGCCCCTGTGCAGCATACACCCTTGAGGTAAATGAGTTCAGCGCTGCAGTAGCCAGTAACACCCAAAGCACATTTGCTGTTCAAGCTCATGGGGTATTAAGCCATCCTAATGTATCCTATTCATGATGATGTCATGAAAGGGAGTCGGGAGGCATGCAGCCAGAAAGGCTGTTATATTATTCCCTTCCATTTGAAGCGGCAGGCGCTGAGGACTGGACTGGCGGGGGATACATTGGGCCCTGACATCTTGGCCCAGACCAGAACCACCACAACCGGCTGCAAACCCAAACATAGAAGATCTGCAAGCCCACGTTGTGTCGAGGTGGCGATGTGCAGTGGCGTGCACAGACATTTAGAGGGGCAGGTGCTGAAGTGAAAAAAGGGCACCTTGTGCAGCGCGCCGAACTGGCCGGTTGCCTTAATAGTGTGAGATTTATAGATTTTGGGGCCTAAATAATATATTAGAAGCTTTTTATCAAGAATTGATCAATGTCACCATGGTCCTATACTGTACAGTGTACACTGTACAAAAATGGCACATTTGTCCATAGGGAAAAGGGCAGGGGGTGCTCTAGCAGTGCACACCACTGGCGATGTGTCTTGTATCAGCTGTCATGTTTGGGTGAGACTCCTGGTCCACATGGTAGCCTGTGATTGGGCTACTATAGGCCGGTATCAGATGATAGACAAGCCAGTGGGCCAATCATGCAAAGAAATGCGGAAACTCAACATAACGTATTGTTTAATTACTTTTCTATTCGATACACTTGGTCTATCAATAAATGTGTGTATTCTCTGTGTTCATGTCAAGGTGCAGGTTTGTCCGTAATGTGTTCAAATATAATTGTGGCGCTGAGTATGACACTCAGCGATAATATTGGGATTATTAAATGTCTAAATATGCTGTGCACCAAACTGCCCAGAGCAAACCCTGGCAGTCGCCAGAGGAAAGACAACAGGTGTGATTTACGACCCCAAACGGGGGTAGAAATGACTCCTTCTCCAGCCTGACTAACAACCCAATAACAGTGTTTAACTATAAAACATTATGCTTGCATTTATCTAAAGGTGGATATGAAATCCCAGTGCCTAAAAGGGATGTAAATGATTAATGTGTTAAACCCTAAATAATGATGTAATGTTCATAAAAGGAATGGACCATTCACCAGCCTAGGTAATAGGAGATAGCCAGGCAACCCGCTTGAGTTTAACAGGGAAGTGTGAAAAGTAACACCTCTATCTCTCAAGAGAAGGGGGGGTTTCCTCAAACTGAACCACACGGTCAGCACATGGGGAAAGCATGTGAGCTGACCAATGGCTGAGTGGTTCACTTACTGGGACCAATGATTCCTGGGGCTGGCACAAACAGCCAATCACAGGAAAAGCTGATGCTCAGAGTTTAAACCTGCCTCCAAGGGCAGGTCTTGTAGAACAGAGGTTTCATAAGGTTGAGCGTGGGTCCTCTTGGACCAGATTCTAAGCAAACCAAGATGGATCCACAACCTCGTGTGATAACACGATGAACCAGCCCTGTATTACACTGCACGGGTGACCAAACGCAACCTCACATTGACCAATGGTAAATATGCATTCATGCTATCAATAAGGATGAATAATGCTATCAATGTGTTGTGTTGTAAACCTGTAAATTGACAAATGTATTATGTATATTCTGTCTCATCAGGTTTTTTACCTAATCAAAAGCCTAATCAAAGGTTTGATACCAACTAACCCAAACTAAAGAGCTAAGCTCATTGTGTTAAATGTATGTTTATGAAATCATAATAAAAGTACTATAAAGACAAGGAGTTATGTTATTTTAGATTGCGAATGGCCGGAGATTTGAGTAAACACGTTGACCCTGTGCGAAGTTGCTTCCCTTTCGGAGGGTTAGGAAGCACGATATGTTATCAATTAGCAAAGAAATCGTAGCAAGCTATAAATCTGAACAATAATGTCCATCTATTTGCCAGATAATCACTGTGTTTACATTATATCCATAATAATAAATGTTTCCCTTAAAAAACCTACTCAACCATGTTTCACACAGATGTCATGTTTTTGCTAAATAGGTACTGTATCGATTTGACATCATTGAATCGTATCGTATCGCCAGAATTAACCAATATCTTCCATGTATCGTATTGTCAACCATGTAACATGCTACGTATCGTATCGCTGTTAAAATGTATCGTTACACCGCTAATACATCCCCTGGCAGACTCCTCCGGTCAACTATAAGTATAGGCTATAGGGTTTAAGTGGTTTACATAAATCCAATAGGAGACAACAGTGAAGAATTATGAGCATTGTTATTCATGGTGTGCCACGCAGGGACGAGAATAATTGTTGTGAGAAATGTTTTGAAGACACCCGCGGCGCGTATAGCGGTGCCAAAAGGCAACAGCAGTAATGTATGTCTTTAAAAAAGGGCAGCCAGTAGATCAGACTCTATTAGCGCCTGTTCCAGCTGCCAATCGAAAAGCAGGAAACATATACTCATCTCAGCTGCGAGGCTCGAGAAACAATGCTTCCCTCTTTGTCTGGGCAGTTTGTTGATGATGATGCGTGGTTATGATAAGGATGGAGTGAAATGTCCTGTGTGCGTGTGTGTGCTTCAAGGCCTCTGAAGCCTGGGGCTGATGGAGCCAACGCGCAGTAATCAGCCCGGTTCTAGATTGAGCACCTGATAACAATGGGTGCCTGATTGCTCATCATAGGTGAGTCATTCCACGAAACCGGTGCGATTTGCGGTCCCTCTGACCTTTCCAGGTGTTTTTTTATCGATTGAGCCACCAAACTCTATTTCTAAACGCGTTTTATCATCAATTGAAATGCTCCCTTCGATTTAGAAATAGATTTGGCTTCATGCATACTGTCGATGGAACACTTATTCTTCTTATGTGATTGACAGCTATTCTGGTCATCATCATCATCGCTATACAAGTTGTTCTGTGAAAGCATCATTTTGTCGCTATCAGGGGTAAACCTTTAGCTGTTTTTTTCAGGAAATTGATCAATGGATCAATTTTTCATCTATTCAATATGTATAAAAGCCTCCGACAACCTTTACCACTTTCAACCAGGTGTAGCCTACCGATTTCAGACACGTCCAGTGGCATTTTGTAGGGGGGGAGGAGGGCTATCAGGACTATGATTGGCCAGCCCAGTTCTGATCTCTAGATTAATAAATGCATTAATAATTAATCCATCTACTCATTGAGTTCTCGTACGGATGTGTCATTTGCATATAAAGTGTCATTACTGTAAATAGATTGCGTGTTGAATGAATGCCTGACACCAATTATTAACAAGGCGTTAAGTAGATATCACCTATGCATCGCTCTTCTATTACATGTCAGGAACCTGTGACACTTACATGGAATGTTTTAATTAGTCACGTTATTTGTTTTGCCTACTTTGCAACCATCTGCCATAGTTTAATTGTTTGATTGGCTTAAGTAGGCTATACTTTGCAGATGATTTTTATTCAGTGTTCAATAGGATGACATATTATTGGGAGATGGGAGGGGATACGTGCTCCAAAGAATGCATTTTATCCCCTGAGCAAGCAGGCCATTAGTTCAACGGTATAAAAATAGAAGTCCAACACTTAGAAACCAGGTTGAAATCCAGGGTAGAAGAGAAAAGTTACAGCTTTAATTCATGAAATAACAAAGACGAAATATGGAGCAACAAAGGTTTCTGCCCGACAGTCGATGCTAAAGAAATAAAGAGAATAAAAGAGAATATTTGCACCCCAGGTAGACGCGCAGGTGGAGGACATTCTGCCTCGCCTCACCTCCACGTTCTTGCTGGCAGGGCACAATTCTGCTCACCTGGGAACGGTCGACAAGAAAAATACACACATATTGTAGTTGAAGGGAGACCTAATGCTGCTCCAAGTCCCACAGTGTATTGGTGCTTTTTCCACACATTGGTTGTCCAGGTGAAACCACTGTAGCTGATATATCTAGTTCACATAGGGATGTCGTACATACACCTAGTAGGAGTTTGCTATTGTTGCTGTCGGGCAGAAACCTCTTATCTCCATATTCTATCTTTTTGTGAGGGTTTTTCTCTCAGTAAGTTAATGCCTGTACTTGATTGTACAGCGTCACACAAAAGTAGCAGATATGCAAGCTCTAGGATTTGAGCTTTAACGGAATATGTCAAATCTGATAAATCTGTGTTGATCACATGACTGTAGAGAAGCTGTGTATACCGATTTGCGTTTTTTTTTCTCGAGAACTGTAATAGCAAAACATGTGTTTTGCAAGAAACCCAGACAGATGAACGGACAGGGTGCAAAACATACTCTCTCCCCATGCCTGGCTTGGTGGAGACAACAAAGTGAATACAATCAATAGAAAACTGGGTGAGGAGGGGGGTTGTGCAGCCAGCTGGGAAAAGCCATATTGGAGAGGTGGCTTTTGAGAGCGGTTTTGAAGCTTTGGAGGTTGGGGGTGGCTTCTCTGAGAGTTTCGGGGAGTGTATATTCCACAGGGTTGGGAGCAGCAAAAGCTCTGTCGCCCCACAGGTACGGTACTTGGTCCTGCATGGGGACCTCAAAGAGGTTGGCATCACCACACCAGACCTGAGGGAGCGGGAGGGGAACGTCACGTTTGAGGGGGTCAAAGAGGTATTACAGGGGGAGCTCAGTGCCTTATAGGTGGTGAGTGCATGGTGTTTTGAAGTGGATGAGACTGATGTCATCTTTGGTGCCTGCATGGTGGTGGTGACTCAGCCATAGTAAGTGCACAGACCATAATATGCTCGTGAGGAGGACCCAGCCTCTCCTCGCTCTGTCCTTGGTTTCCTGTCTCTCTGCGAGGACTTTTTTTGTGGGTCTTTCCGCTCCACTGCCCCATGCGGCACCCTTTGTAATGCCCTCCCCCAACCATTCGAGAGCACCACAGTTCAACAAAGCTTTTATTAGTCTTCTTTTTGTCAGGTGAAACAGGCCTGTTTTTATTAACAGCGATGTAGTCATGATTGACTGCCCCCTAAGCCAATGGTATAGTCTGAAACTCGTGTAGCCAATCACGTAGCGACCTAGTCAATTGATTGGCTGCCTCCTAAGCCCTGCCCCGCATCGCGGAAGTGAGCGTTTCCTGGGAAAGCATCTTCTACGAATACAATATTAGCGCACCACGTCCACTCTAAGACCGCCGCTCGAAGTGACAACAGCTGTGATTGAACCACAAACAGAATGTCGGAAACTAACGCAAACAACGGCCAGAACGGAGACAGCGCTTGTTTCACCTGACAAATATGTCTATGACATAATTTCTTGTTTTCCTATAGGTCTTGTGCTCCATGCCTTAAAGCCTTACTGGGAAATGTCCCTGCTGGCCACTCCCATCATGGCAGGTCTTTAGTTCATTCCTTAATTGATCCCTTTGAACTTCAAAGGGGTTGTGTCAAATGCGTTCTGTGCTTGTTAGTGCATCAAAGACAGCATTCACTTTGGTAGCTGTCAGAGAGGGGAGGAGTGACACAGGACACAGATCTGAGACGCATTGTGAGCTTGTAGATCTGCCCTTTTCAAAAGATTTGCATACATTTGAAAAGTTGAAATTAGATATTCTGTATGAGTACTTTTACTTTTGGTAGTTTAAGTACATTTTGATACCAATACTTGTACTTTTACTCAAGTCTTGTAATATTTTATATAAGTATTTCTACTGTATATTGCAGTATTGATAGTTTTAAGTAAACAGTTGAGTAGGCTACTTTTTCCACCATTGCAATACATCTACATACTTTATATGTGTTGTGTGTGTGTGGCTCTCCCGTCCGGACTCGATATGCAGATGACTTTCCTTTCAGCCATCTTCAAAGCTCCGGAAACAATGTCAATATCTGTACGGAGACAAACAGAACTCACTGGCCCAAATGAAGATGCATAACAAGTTCATATTGCAATCTATTGCATCACAGAGGAAATTACAATACTGTCAATTGTATTCATGTATCTCCGGAGAGCTGTCAAGATAAGTGAAACTGTGCAGATAGAGCCCCCACCACCACCCACCCCCAGCGCTCCGTATTGTTGCATCACACATCTTTATTCATGATAGGGGAGCTAAACTGTTATACTGTGCATTATATAATGATTTGGGGGGAAATGGAAGCGCTTGTGCGGGAGCATTCTTATAAATTGGACATTTTTGCGTTATTTCTGGTTTGCGAAATGCATGGCCTAACGCTTAAAGCAGGTTGAAAGATTCACAAACTCTCATTTTGCTATCAGGACTGGGATAACCATGAAAAGTGTCATCGGACATTAGCAAATTATGATTCATATATAGGACAGTGGCTCCCAAACGTTTTAGCTCTAGACTAGAAAAACGCATCGAATCTGTCTCAAAATAATCAGGATTATTTTCACTGATATTGATGACGCAATGATAATGTGACCGTCAATGGCTTTGCACTCGCAGAGTAGCCGGTCTGCCTGTCTGTCTCTTCAAAGCTGGATTTCGACTGCAGCTTTAGCACTACACACACACAACACTACACTTGCCAGACATTTTGAGTACCCTAAAGTTTCCTGTTAGAAATGTTGAGTATGGGTCCCCAGCATTTAGAAACTGCCTAATGCTAACTTGCATATTATGTTGGGCAATTTTTATAATTAGCATAATAAGCTGGGGTACCATTAACATCCTATATAAGGCAACATATTTTAAATCTTCATTATGCTTTAAGTACCAAGTGACGAGTCAAACAAATATACCCACGTTTAGTGCTGGTGTGACGTTTAGTGTTCTAGGACTAATGATAGTGCTTTCTAATCTCACAGCGTCTCCTCTTGAATGAGCTATATGCAATATGAGCGGCTATGTTCACGCAGCTTATTTCTAAACCTCTTGTACATAATGTAATGTTTAGATTGATATGCTATGTAAATGATGGAGCTTGCACATAAACAAATTTCACCCACTGTTTAACACCCGTAAACCTGACAATAGAGATTGATTCTGATGTCGGAGCCATCTAAGCCACCAACGTTAAATTTCCAGCACCACATTTCTTTTTTTTCTTTAGGGGGGGGGGGGGGGGGGGGATTTGTTGGCTTTTTCTGTCTTTATTGATAGATACGGTAGACTGACAGGAAATGGGGAGAGAGAGAGAGATGGCGTGACACGAGAGAACTAGCGAAGAATGCCGCCCTAGCACAAACACTGAAAACACAACATACAGTACGAACTATGTCCTTGGCAGTCGACCTTTTCAAAACAAAAGTTCCTTTTACCTCTCTCTTTAGTATGTCTTCAGTTTACTAATCAATAATCATTCCCTTATATCGTCTATGTCGGCTTGGAACCTTTTCGGCAGTGTTTGGTATCCTTTTTAAAGTAACTGCGTTAGGTTACTGGAATGCTGCCATTAAAATAATCCTGTTACGTTCCAAAATTACCCACTGAGAAGAGTAACTTGTTAGAGTTCGAATGTAATGGCCTTACATTACAACATGAGTTACTTTTAGCGCCCCTCACTTCACACAGGTGTGATTTTTTAAATCTGAATATACCATTGCTGTTGAGTGACATGCAGGTAAAAACCCTTGAAGATATCCACTATCTGCATTTTTCTGCTGTGAATTCCGTCTTCTTCGTTGACTCCCATCTGCCTCAAAGCTAATGGGAGTCACATTCCACTAAAGTGTAGCCTGGTACTGGGTGGTTTTTTAACAACGATGGATGGTGCACGTCAAGGCCTATGACAGTAAAATTCACCAGCTGGTCTATTCTAATTTGAAGCACACACGACGATCATGCATCCACAAACACACACAGATGTCTGTATAATAACAGCCTGAGCAGCAAAAGCCACAGCCATCCACAGGAGCGAGTGACGATCCCGATTGGGCCAGTTCAATTTTCAACCAAGACAATCCTGCCTTTCTACTGCCTTTCAAATGTGCCGGCTGTGGATCGTATTGGTTCACTGATCTGTGCGGCCGCCCCTTCTTCCTCCTCCTCCTCCATGATTCCCTGCTTTCACATGACATGAACGAAAAAACGAAAATTAAAAAAATCCAATGGCAGCCCCTCAGTCAAATCTAGTCACACCTACGGGGTGAGGATTCCCCTCCCCATATTTCTGTCAGAAGCCGTTGAGGACTGATTTCACCCGTCTGCAGAGATCCCCTTCCCCGCCCCTACCTGTCATTGGCCATCCTGACAAAGAAGTTCCGTCTCTTTTCTTCTTGGCTCACTAGTGATAGCACAATGAAACAAATTCAGATCCATGTTAAAGGAACCAAGTGTCCATTTTATTGTCCGCAAAAAAGATTAAAAACATCTGTCACACAATTGTGCCTCTGCAAAATAAATACATAATACATATTTGATTTTCATGTTGACACCCAATCGTAACAGATTTATTTTCATGTAGTTATTTCTATTTGGAGGGGGGGGGGGTGGGGTCTGCACAATTATGAAGTGTAGTATCACCGGAAAAATATAACATGGGCATTATTGTTGACTTGGCTTCTTTTGGTCAAATATGTTCTGAATGACTAATAATGCTGTATACGTTGGATCCTGCAAACTACAGAAGCACAAATGAAATAAAGAAAAGCAATTACTTACATAACATCACCCAGCTAATGACTGTCACTTCAACGTTAATGAGACAAAGTGTTGTTTTTATTTTCCAAGTGTCTAGGCTGCATCGAATCGTGCCATCGAGAACAGGGACCAAATCCTCCAGCAGCGCTGTTCTTCAGGGTCAGATGGTGCTATAGATTTGTAGTCAAGTCCACCTAAAGCGAGTCCGAGTCAAGACCAAGTCCTGGGAGGGAGTGCGAGTCAAGACCGAGACCGGTTGGGGGTCGAGTCCGGGTCGAGATCAAGACCGACGGGAGGCGAGACCGAGACGAGACCGAGTCAATGAAAATTTGGACTCGAGGCCGGTCTCGAGACGAGTCAATGACTCCAGTACTACAACACACTAGATGGTGCGCTGTGTTGGGTTTCCTTCCAGGTGCCTATTTTTTTTTGTACAAAATGGAAAAGTGATGTAACCCCTGGAAAGGCTTTCAGAATCCTGACATCGAATCTTGTTCGTCGCATCATCCGTGAATGTCTTGGCGATAGAAAGACACGATTCAAAGACACAAAGGGACCACATTGTAACATCTGTTAAAAGCATTGTGAAGAAGAAGATATTTTTTTAATTTGTTTCCTGTATCAAAATGTGCCGACTGTCTCTTTCTGCTTTCTTTATATCTGCACACTTAAAATAAACAAAGAAGGAAAAACGCTCCCTTGCCACGTCGGTTTGAGTGGTTGTTTATACTTGTATGGTGTAGGTGCACTTTTGAAAATGATCATGGAGACCAACGACTGAAGTGTATGAAAGCGTTTTGTAGTTCTCTGTATTAAATGTCCATGGAAAAATGCAGCCCTATACCATGTCTGACCCACAAGTCCACAACCCCAACGAAAACATACAAACTGTTCTCAATTTTACATTATAATCAAGTGACTACTGATAGGCGCATAGGAGCACTTCAGGAGAAAAACATTTTGTATATATATTTTTTTTACTTCTTCTTTAGCACAAAGAGAGCAAAGGAAGGCATCAAAGCAACAGTGATGGGCTTGTGCCCATTTCTGGAATGAAGTACCCGCTGCCTCCCAAGAAACAAAACAAGAAACAAAACAAAAAACACTATGTACTTTGCTGTCAGTAGCCGGACCTGAGTCCAAATCCCAAACCTTTAATGTTTTAAGTGCACAAGGTTTCCTCTTCGGTCGATCGAGTCACTTTGGAAATCTCTGTCAATTCTCACCGCTTCTGAAATTCCATACAAGGGAAGGTATAAACAACCCGAAACCTTTGAAATTCAAATGCACTCTTTTTTATGTGTCAATTCTAGATCGTTCGCCTCCCTTCATCTCTTCACGACAGGCAAAAGGTTTGCTGTCACCGATCGCAATAAATTACTATCGTTGGGGGACTTTTTTTTTTTTAACGTTCTTTTGGGAACACACCGATACGACGATACCTTTGAGGCTATGAGAAAACGCTGGCGGCGCCATCGCTACTGCTGCCACTGTTGCCACTGTTGCCGTACAGGTCGGCCAGCTTCTTGAAGCGCGGCCCCCACTGGCTGAGGTAGTCGTAGCTGTGCTCCGAACCGTCCGTGCTGCCCAGCGACTCCTCCTCCAGCGAGCTCAGCGACTCGGCCACCGAGCCGCTGCCCTCGAAGGCGTACGTCTGCAGCGAGTCGTACGGCGGCGCCGACGGGTCCACGTCGGCGTCCTTGAGGCGCTCCCAGATGAACTCGCGGAACGCCACGTGGTCCGGGAGCGACTTGTAGGCCGGGGCCGGGCGCCGTTGCTGCCCCCCGCCGGAGGAGGACCCTGCCGCCACCGTCACCGGGAAGTGGAAGAAGGTGGCGGCTGGCGGGGGTGGGGTGTCGGGCGTGACATCCCGCCGCACCTTGGGGTCGCCGCGCATGACGTTGAGGTTGCGCAGCGTTACCATGTCGAAGGCCTCCGTGTCCTCCTCGCCGCCACCCTCGTCGTCGTAGCGCACGATGTTCTCGCGCACGTCGCGCTCCTCCTCCAGGATGAGTGGCTCCTTGCGCCGTCTGCGCATGGACACGATGAGGAGCACCATCACTGTGGACAGAGAGGAGAGGAGACCAGAGTTAACTCGATGAGGAGCACCATCACTGCGTGTGGAGAGAGAGAGGAGACCGGAGTTAACTATGACTAACTAACTACTAACTATAACTATGACTGACAGAATTGACTATAATATGCAGACCGTGGCTATGGCCATGTTGCCATTGGGGTTTGGAAGCACTCGTTTTCTGCCTCATGTGCAAATTCAAAACAGGTGGTAGGCAGGACTGTTGAGAGTTGCTCCCTCTCTCCTCTCTTTCAAAACCTCACTCAAAACCCACCCATTCAGGATAGCTTTCCCCAGCTGAGGTCTCGTTTATCCTTTTATCTTTTTAACCCTGTACTGTTGTTGTATCTGTTATGTTTTGCTTTGTTTTTTTCGTTTTTTTCTTAATAAAGTCTGTTCCTAGTGTTCCCATGTAAAGCGCTTTGGGTATTTAGAAAAGCGCTATATCAATTTGAGCTATTATTATATCCAACGAGCACTTCCAAACTCAAACATAATCACCTGCACGGAATGTCTTGACGGAGAGTAGCTCATTTTTTTATGAAAAACAATTTGCAGATAGAAAGAGGAAAATTCAAGCTTTTCGTACAGCTGCGATGTTGATGAGTTTGACGTTGTTTAATACAATCAGATAGGACTTTTCTGTTTGGATGTATGGGCTGTCAATGGCAAATTGCACCTAGTTACCACCCTGACATTAACTTATTGGCAAGATGGCCTCTGTTCTGCATATGGTCAATGGGCTCTATGCACACATATGCCATTTTGGAAAGAACTTGGTCCCCACTTTCCCTACTTCCTTCACAGGTGTTACGGATGACACTAATGAAGGCTTTGTTCCATTCTGGTCAAACAGATTGTGTGCGTGTTGGCTTTGATACAGTATAGTATCATTGGTAACACCTGTGAAGGAAGTAGAGAAGGGGCCCGGAAGTAGGAAGAGTTATTCTGTGTGCATAGAGCCCATTGTTCCCTGTCGAGATCTTTTCAGCCGGATATCTTATTTTGAAGACCAACAACTCATAGAACCGGAAGTAAAATTGGCTATAGGCTATGTTAGCCGCCTTATTATAAGTCAACCTGAAAATGAATCACCGTTTTGATAAAAAACTCAATCTGGGAGAAGAGAAAAAGGATTTAAAATGTTAACATTGAAGTTGACGGAGGGGAACCTTTTTACAACAGAGAGATACCCAGAAGATACCCAGAAGGTGGTGATTTATTTCAAACTGAATCAATAATAAACCCCAAAAGTCGTTAAAGTCTTTGGCAGGGAGGTCCATAATTGGGAAAAAAGGTAGTCAAAGTCGTCCTTGGCAGTAAATGAGTAAATGTTCATGGTCACGATCAGGAGCACCATCACTGTGGAGAGAAGAGACTGGAGCAGTGATGATTTTGACAGAATGTTTTTATTTAGTTTTAGTCATTATAGTCTTTTGAATAAAATGTTTTAGTCTAGTTTTAGTCGACTAAATCTACAGTTGATTTTGTCGATTAAAATGTATTTTAGCGTCCTGGATGGTGATGGCAAGCTACAAGCTCACAACGTGTTGTGAGCTTGTAGATGGGCTATTTTCAGAGCAACTAAACATTGAATTACTTAGTTAGTTCTATTGGATCTACCTAACATTTGAGTCTAGTTTTTATTTGTTGACGTAATATATTTATTCATAGCTTAGTTTCCATCCATTCATTCAAACCTTTATTCATTATTGAAAGGACATCGAGGTTGCCCTCTTTTGCAGTGTCGTTGAGGTACATCTCAACCGAACAATAAAGTCCCGCTGACACAATCACACAACACAAGTTTAGAAGCAATTCAAGCAGTTGCAGACATTGTGGGGAGGTCTGCAATCAAACATTTAAATCGATCATAATGTTATGGGAGAACAAATCTTGAATTTAAAAGCTGCATTCAAGTGGTTGGGGGACTGAAACAAAAGCAGTCAATGCAGTTCTATAATGTTCCATTCCAGCAGAGATTAAACATATAATGGTAGTAGTGTCCCTGTTTAAGTGCCAGGGACGTTATCCCGTCTGATTGACGTCTTTGTAATGGATTTTTTATTTTTTCTTAATATTTTAAAAAAAATTTCATCCATATTTTGAAAATTCCTCTAATCTGGTGTACAGGTGATGACATGCACATTACATGTATAATATAATTACAAATTATTTCTTTCTTTATAATGGGAGAATTGGCACTCAGAGCCTAAACTGGTGATCACCAGGTGGCGCTGTTAACTGCCTTAAAATAAACCCGGTACCGATGGTTATTCCGCCTGTCAGCCAGGGAAGGAAGAAAGGACAACACACTATTGTTTGCAATCGTGAATTTGTCTCCCGATTAATATGGTACTCTGTGGCTCTAAAATGCAGAACTTGCTGTCCTTAAGTGTGCTATGACTTTTGGGGGCTTTTAAGCTGTCAACTTTGTATAACATTGTATTACTTTTCATTATATTGCAAAAAATAATGATGATCTCTTGGCAGAACGCTTTCAGGTGAACAACAGTAAAGTCTGTGTTGAATTGAATTTGATAAAAGAATTGTAAAACTAAAACGTCTCAAAGCCCCCACAGAACATTCACCTTTTTCTATGCTTTTACTCATTTTTGTGGCAGGCCTATTATGTGATATGGCGCCATAAAAAATAAAAAATAGACGACAAAAAGAAAAGAAAGAACAAGTGCTTTTGACCACCCAGGCACCCAGTCATATTTTTGGGGCTGGATATTTTATGAAATCCAACAGGCTGTGTTGATTTGTCTAAGTAGACAAAACAGGAAAGGGCGCACACCAGTGTTGGTGAGGTGTAGCCTGGCTAATAAGCCAGACCGTTGTGTGATATTAGTCTGGTTTATTAGCCAGGCTAGGTGAGGTGCTGGCCTAAGGCAGTACATAAAAGTTAGAAAAAGGCCGCACACTCGTAGCCACGATGTTGTATATTTAACATTTCGACCTAGGAGGTCTTCTTCAGGGAATGTGTTGATTTGTCTCCCTTGCACACATCACAAAGGGACTTTCAATAATGCCATTTTAATAACATCCCGTGTTTATATCTATCTCCACCACCCAAATAAAAAAATATGTATCTGCCATATTTAGTTCAGCGAGCTTATAGTTACACCAACATTGTTCTTGTAAAGCAGTCTGTGGTATTGCTGAGG
Organism: Protomyctophum parallelum; assembly: GCF_964188405.1. NCBI lineage: Eukaryota > Metazoa > Chordata > Actinopteri > Myctophiformes > Myctophidae > Protomyctophum > Protomyctophum parallelum. The sequence continues at coordinate 34,942,159 of NC_139712.1, read as the reverse complement.
ATGATATACTTTTCCTTGTGTCATTGTGATTCCCCAGATATGTGCACGTTTATTCGTTGCTATGATCCAACTCCTGCAAAGAATATCTTCAGGGAAGTGTTTACAATTCAACACAAACACAATTCAATACGGTAATTAATTTGGCATTTTCAAAATCATTTTATGAAGTTGTATTATGGATTACAAATTGTCTGCTGTATGGGGGAACCAGGAGGCATACTATCCATATTGATGTATCCTTCATAAAAGGATTATGTGAACAAATTAGATGCTGTACATACTGCCAGTGGTGGAACAAGTAGTCACATGTTTTACTTGAGTGAAAGTATCAATACTGCAATGTAGAACTACTCCGTTACAAGTAAAAGTCCGGAATTCAGAATATGTGAATATGTGTGACACTTACTATGACACTATGTATGGCACATTAGTCCAACTACAGTCCAACTAGAACTAGTGGTTCTCAAATATTTTATTTCCCATAACTCCGAGTGTATAAATGGAACCAAAAGGACGTAAGGGTCCATTTGGTTCCATTTGTACACTCTCAAGAGTTAGACCTGTTATCGTCATTCAAGGCTAGCTCTTTCGGTAATAACTATACTAATCATTATCTACTCATTTTTATACTCATTTTGTATGTCCGTGGCAAAAATTTAATTTTGACAAATGTCCAGCACAACATGGCGATGACCCTGATATGGGCCTTGATGGCGGCAGTGGCTCAGGGTTAGAGTGGCAGGATGGCAACCGCAAGGTCGCCAGTTCGATCCCGGGCTAACCCCGGAGTTAGTGTCGAAGTGTCCTTGAGCAAGACACTGAACCCCTAATTGCTCCTAATGTGCTGGTTGGTGCAGCCTTGCATGGTTTCTGCCGCCATCAATGTATGAATGTGTGTGTGAATGGGTGAATGTAATGCACAATCTAAAGCGCCTTGGATAAAGGCGCTATATAAATGCACCATTTGATGTGAAAAGGGTTGAAAACCCACTGTGTTATATAGCACTAAGACTGGTAGGAAGGAGACTTCACTTCTGGAGTGGAGACAAAAAAAAAGCGTGTCCTTCTGAGATCTTACCCAGAACCCCCTCCTCCAACCCCTCCTCTCTCTCCCCCCACATACATTATTGCTGAAAATAACTCTCCTCCCAAGCAAACTGGCAAATGTCTAATGATGCTCTATCCATCAACGTCACGCGGGTGCCAGTGAAATATCGTTCTGTGGGCCCATATTTCCTTTTTTTCTCTCTCCCCCTTTGCGGCGTCTATCCGGCGCGGGGCTCGAGAGATCGAGGACTGTGGAACTGAAGGGAGGCAAATACCAGTTCACACCTCATAATAAGGGACCAAATGGGGGGTGTGAGGGAGGGAGGGGGGAGAGAGAGGGACATGATGAATGGGTGGTGGTTCTCTGTTGGATAATGGTGGACTGGTTGGTTGTACCTCGCCGTCGCCGCAGAAAGTTAAGTCCTTTTTTTGTGCTTTCTCGTGTAACGTGCGGGGGAAATGTTTGGGTTGTGTATAAAAAAATATAAATGGACATTCGTGACAATTATCAGTTAATTTCTCAGTTGCTATCGTTGCTATCCCAGTTGCTATCAGCTGCATATAAGTAAAACGCAGGTAGGACTTCATATAGGTTTTCATCACAAAGCCTAGGGATGCTAGTATTATATTATGTTTATGCTATACCTTTTTTTTCTGTATAACATGGGACTCTTTGTCTGGCACGTACCAAGCATTTCTACTAATATTCATGAAAAACACTCAATCGTGATTTGACTGTGTTGTGTGCAAAACCAAGAATTCAAGTAAGAAATCAATAAAGAAATCAAGAAAGAATTCAAGAAAGAAAGAAACAAAGAATCAGCAGAAAATACCAGCCTCTTCTCCTTACAGCTGCTCAAGTCATTCCAGGATTCCATGGCATTCAGCGGAGCATCTCACAAAGTGAATCACAAAGTGGCAGACTAGTGAGATAGAATATTCGCAGTACTTTCCAACAAAGCTCTTTAGGGGTGTTTTAATGCCTTGAAGGCATCAGAGAGCCGCCGCTCTGCATCACAATGCTTGGAAGCCGGCCAACAGCCAATCACGGCCCTTACACAGAGGTGGGGCTGCAAGGTGGAGGGGTCGAGCATACGAATAGCTTAACAGTCTTCAGGGGCTCCTTAGCTGAGAGAGAGAGAGATTAAGCCGGGACCCCTTAGCTGAGAGAGATGAAGCAGGGACCGCTTATAGCTGAGAGAGAGATGAAGCAGGGACCCCTTAGCTGAGAGAGAGATGAAGCAGGGACTCCTTAGCTGAGAGAGAGATGAAGCAGGAACTCCTTAGCTGAGAGAGAGATGAAGCAGGGACCCCTTAGCTGAGAGAGAGATGAAGCAGGGACCCCTTATAGCTGAGAGAGAGATAAAGCAGGGACTCCTTAGCTGAGAGAGAGATGAAGCAGGGACCCCTTATAGCTGAGAGAGAGATGAAGCAGGGACTCCTTAGCCGAGAGAGAGAGATGAAGCAGGGACTCCTTAGCCGAGAGAGAGATGAAGCAGGGACCCCTTATAGCTGAGAGAGAGATGAAGCAGGGACTCCTTAGCCGAGAGAGAGAGATGAAGCAGGGACTCCTTAGCTGAGAGAGAGATTAAGCAGGGACTCCTTAGCCGAGAGAGAGAGATGAAGCAGGGACTCCTTAGCCGAGAGAGAGAGATGAAGCAGGGACTCCTTAGCCGAGAGAGAGATGAAGCAGGGACTCTTTAGCCGAGAGAGAGATGAAGCAGGAACTCTTTAGCCGAGAGAGAGATGAAGCAGGGACTCTTTAGCCGAGAGAGAGATGAAGCAGGGACCCCTTAGCCGAGAGAGAGAGATGAGGCAGGGACCCTCCACTAAGTGTTGTATAAACTTGTGTTGCTGAAGATTACACTTTTTTCATAGGTTTCTCTGTACTTTTCGGGTTAGGAACTCTAGAATTCTAACAATAGCCGTGTCCATTCAGCTCTGGGTACATTTAGTACAGGACAGGTCTATTTGGGTACGGGCCGGTCAAAATGGACCCATAAAGCCCTCTAATGTACATACAATGATCTCCAGACGAGTCAGTATGGTAAAACACATACGGTAGTCCTGATGACACAGTAATGGATGACACACTGATTCAGTTCTTATTGTGGATACAAAATGAACTGGAAAGGGAACAGGGGGGGGGGGGGGAATCAATTCACCGTTACACACTGGCTTTTCTGTAATTGAATTGCATAAATGATCGATCAAGCACAATCAATGTTGAGCAAAGGAGAGAGTTCGGTCGGTGAGCTGGCATCCACCCCCCCCCCCGCCCCCCCACCAGCGTCGTATATAGCGTCATCATAATGAACTTTCTCATTACTATTAAAGTAATCTCTCTCCGTCTCGGTTACCTCCGGCTCGTGGCCGCTGTTCCGTCGAATAGCCGACTGATGAATCACTTGCTGCGTCACTCATAACACCCATACGATGTCTCTGTGTACTGCGGCGCGACTGAAAATAGAGACTGTAAACAGATGGCGAGACTGAAATATTGCCCTTCAAGCCATTTCAGAAAGGATAGAGACACACACACAGACGGATGGTGTTCAGAGCGTCGATGTTGATGTATCGTAGTCCAGGGCTCTTCGACGCTTTTCAGGCCAAGGGCCCTTTTAGCTGATAAGAGAGATGAAGCAGGGGCCCCCACTATCCATCCATCCATCCATCCAGCCATCATCAACCGCTTATCCGTAGTCGGATCGCGGGGGCTACAGCTCCACCGGAGAGTTCCAAACGTCCCTCTCCAGAGCAACATTAGTGACTTCCTCCTGGGGGATCCCGAGGCGTTCCAACTAGGCCAGTGAGTCGATGTGATTCCTCCAACTGCGCCTTGGTCTGCCCCGGCGTCTCCTCCCAGTGGGACTATGCATTGTATATAATGATGTTTTATTAAACGTTTTCACTGATTTCATAAAAAGCTTCATAGACTTGTTTGGCAACACTATCATCAGTATTGGGTTATGACATTTAACCACTTAAATCAATACTTACAAAATGTAAGTATTTGGTCTGCTCTTTTTTCTTCTTTCTCTTTAGCCGTTGTGAGCTTGTAGATCTTCAATTTTTTTTGTCAAAGTTCTCTTCAGAATAGGGAGGCTATCCTTTCACACAAAGATCTGGCCCTTCAAGCCCTTTACGGAGACATACGGACAGCTATATGTGTCCGGCGCTTAGGAACAAACTAGGGTGCATTGTCGATGTTTATGCACAGACACGTTGACAGAGTGAACAGGATGGAGCAGGTGATGGATGGACGGACAGAACGACATTCATTCCACAACGAGCGTGAGAAAGGAAGGAGAAAACAACGTCTTTGGAAGCGCTGCCGTGCTACATAAAGTTTAGTTCTAATTGGCCATCTGGAGCTATATGAGCCGTACTTCACCTGACCTGTGTACCAGGAAACAGAGAGTCGTTGAGTCGTAACAAAATAATGATTTGACTCTTTTGTAGTTTCTTTGGAAATAAACAAGGCTGTATATATCGTACAAAGACATTTATAACGGACAGTAGATTTAGAAGAAAACAAATATATATCGTCTCTGTCAGGTGGAAACCTCATGTGTCCAAAAAATTATGTTTTCACGATTCAACTTCTAAAATAGCAAAAGTAGCAGATCGAGCTTGCAGACCTGCTACTTTTGATGCTTTTGTGTGATCAAGTAGGTACGAAAAAAAAAAGAAAAAAGTGTGATGTTTCTGCCCGACAGTAACTATACATATACACACACACACACACACACACACACACACACACACACACACACACACAGTATTTGCACACATAACGTATTGTACGTAGAGGAATAGAGGACGAGTACCTTGAAATCTAAAATTATCAAGCGATGATTAATGACCAGCGAGGACATGAAAGCGTAGACGCCGGCACTAATGTGCCCGCGGCGCCACGCCTCACCTTACCGGCGGTGGAGTTTCCGAGCGTTGGCAGGTGGCACCGCGGGCAGCTGGAGAAGAAGTATATACGCTGTTATACTTTGTATTATAAAACCGCCAGGAACCAATTCCTGCAGGGAACCCGAGTTGATGAATAACAAAAGGACTGGATAGATCTGCTCTGAAGAGGCCTCTCAGCCGTCGGCGTTAATAAGATTCGGTCGATGACGAGGGGACGACTTGAATCAGACGCGACGAGGGAGTGACCTCCCTCCCTCATGCACTGTCCCTCACACAATGAGGGACAGTGTTGATGGACGAAGTATACTCACATGTTTTACTTATAAGTATCGATACTGCAATATAGACATATAATATATACATATATACATATGTATATATATATATATATATATATATGTATATATATATATATATATATATATGTATATATATATATATATATATATATATATATATATATATATATATATACATAATAGGCCTACTGTTGTAATTCCAGTGTTCAAAATGTACCCTAGTAAAAGTACAAAGGTATAGCATCGAATATATTCAAATTATCAAAAGTTAAAGTGATCAATGTGCAGAATCATGTCCCATTGCACAAGTTAAAATATCTTTTGAGAATATTAGATCTACAAGCTCACAATGCGCCACATCGTGACATATTGTGAGCTTGTAGTATATCGGCTACTAAAGAAAAGGCGGCGATCCGAGCACTCAAAAATGTTGTTATGGCCCTGTGGGTCATAATGTGTATATTCCTGTTGTCTTTTTCCCTCAGTGTTCGTGTGAATGAGTGAGGAGTGACTGATAGAGGACCAGCTGGGGTGAATGTGGGATGATTATAGTGATTGAGTGAGCGGTTACCAGCTTGTGTGAGTAGACTGAGTGGTGTTGAAGTACTGGCTGTTGTCAGTACTTCTGATGTCTTCCCTCTGGCCAGGTTCCATGTGCACCAGCACTTTGTCAGCTTTTGTTCTAAAGTACTGAACACTGGGAATACTGCTAAATTGTACAGTGGTACTTGAGTAAATTGACTTACGTTACGCAACTGAGCATTGTATCCGCGTCAAACAACAGAGCACCCTTTTTGTGTTTTAAGGATTATGTTATACTTGCTTCCGGGATGGGTGGGGTCCCTGGAACAACATATTTTCAGATGGGGGTCGGCGGCCAAATTCATATAGTTTGTGGGGTCTTTGACATGAAAAACTTTGAGAACCACTGGCATAGAAACAATGACAATGAAAACTGTCATGATTTAGAAGATTTTGTAGAATCTGGTCAAAACCCTTTTTGGTGTTTTAAACATTGTTATAATTTAGCTGTTGAAAAATAGCAGATCTACACGCTCATAGCTATGGCGCGCTATGAGCTTGTAGATCTGCTATTTTTTTTAAATCGTGAAAATATTTATTTCAGAAAACTGGAAGATTTAGAAGATTTGTTTTTTAATTTCGAGGTCAGGCCTAAATGGGTTAAGAGATGTGTGTGTGGGGGGTGGGGGGGGGTTGAAAGAGATGAGAGATGAGAGAGATGCGAGTATAGTATATACCCACGAGATGAGACTGACAGCAGCTGCATATGACGGCGGCGCTGCCGCCGCCAAGAAAGGAAGTCTTGTTCGGCGTCTCTCTTTCTACTTTCCACGCGCGCCGCATACAAATTGCTACATGAGTCGCACGCAGTCACGTCGACACAATTGCTGTCAATTACCGAGATAGATATCACACGAGCTCCGCGAGGAAGGAGAGGAGAGCAGCTCAGACGTCTGAGCGCTGTATATTTTTAAAAAGGTATCCTGATCACGTGCACGGCATCCAATAGCTCGCGCTGGTGTCTGTGCGTGTGTGTGTGCGTGCACAGAGAAAATGTGCCAAGAGTCACAGGATGAAAGGAGACAGAGTAGTAGAGTAGTAAGAGGAAGTCCAGTTGAGCATAGCAGGCAAATGGGGAAAAAAAGGAAGGACACACACACACACGCACGCACACACGCAAATTAGACTCAACGCCATTACTTCTAAGTCTGTGTCCTGAGACATTCTTTTTTATTTTTTATTGTTTTTCTTCTTTGTAATATCACAATCACACGCTCACCTTCTACCGATGTTGTGTTACGTATAATTTTGAACGAAACCACTGTGCTCCGTCAGAAATTAATTTCACTCATTGAGCGTACTCTATTTCTGGATGCTTCTCCTGGTCTTTGGATGCCGTTCACAAAGGCATGAAACAATTAATTTGGCTCTGAGGGGAAACGATCTTTGTGTTTTTTTTAATGAGCACGATGCAGTGAATGTATTAATAGTACGCCTTGTTGATGATTGATTAATTGATTGATTGAATAGTTTATTAGAGAGAAATGTTAACATCACACCCGTGTCATCATACATCAGCTCATTCCGGCCAATCAGAATTTGCGTCCTCACCTTCGTCTTCAATGTTTGTGTTTACACAAACACTCAAAACTGGCCATTCATTATCAATGGCATTTAAAGGACCATTTCACCACTTTTCAACTTTTCTTCATTATAATTGGTCCTCACTAATGCTCATGATAAAATAACACCATCTTTTCCGTCTGTGTCTCATAGGAGGGCTGTGGGCACTTCAGAGACCCGTCCGCCAGTGACATCATCGATGGGGAATCGAAGCCAATAGAAACTGCAGGCTTTCTATTCCTGAAAAGTTGCAATGCGAAAATGGAAGCCATCGTTCTCACGATAATAAAAATCTAAATATGTTTTCAAAAGAATCTAGTTTAAAAATGAATCTGCCTAACGATGATGTCACTGGTGGACAGGTTTCTGAACTGCCCACAGCCATCCTATGAGACACAGACTGAGTAGAAAAAAATTGTAGTATTTTATCACGAACATTAGTGAGGACCAATTATATGAAGATAGGTTGAAAAGTGGTGAAGTGTTCCTTTAATGTCAGTGTTGGGACAAACACTCAAAACGGGCCATTCATTATCAATGGCATTTAATGTTTGTGTTAAGACAATGTGTGGGACAATGACGTCAAACTGCCACTGATGTCACACACAAGAGCTCTTCACAGATCCCTTCGATTCCAAAAAAATAAAAATAATAATACGGCAGGATCCGAGACAGGTCTGGAAGCTCCGGATCCGTGTTTTACCATAGTCACTTGGACCCGGGGTCTATTGCCTCGGACCTCTGATCTGTGCTCAGCGCTGATCGCTAGAGAAAAGCATGAAGCGCAACGAAGATTACACTGACCTGGGATCAAATTACTGCACACTGTCAGTTCAGCACGTATAGACACTAAAGCACATCATATACCTCCCATGGTATCAAAATTGCGCGAGTGATCATGGATTCCTTATCCCATTTAGACCTGAGGCTTTGCACTGGATGAGGAGAGCGTGGAAATCAGATATGGGAGAAGACCTTAAGAGGCGGGTGTTCATAGCTACTGTGGAGTCAGTACTGCTGTATGCAGGGACCGAGACATGGACCCTTATAATACAACAGGAAAAAGCCCTGGATGGAGTCTACACAAGAATGCTACGAATGGCACTAGGTGTCACATGGACGGACCGCATCAGAAATGTGGACCTCTATGGGGACTTACCACGGGTCACGGACAAAGTCGGAGAGAGAAGGATGAGGCTGGCAGGGCACTGCGTCAGGCACCCAGAACTTGAGGCAAGTAAATTGACTCTCTGGGAGCCAACCCAGGACAAAGCCAGGAGGGGAAAGAAACGTACCACCTATGTAGACATGCTGCGGCGTGACAGCTTGGCTGACAACACTGAAGAGCTCAAGAACCTGATGTTGGATAGGAAATTGTGGAGGGCAGCGATCCAGGAATCCCGAGTTGGTGTTGGCTAGACCTCACTCTCGCAGCAACTACTAGACCCGAGACCGGATTCTACAAATGTCTTCTAAATCATGACACTTTTCTGAAAAACCTATGTTTCTATATCAGTGATTCTCAACGTTTTTCATGTCAAGGACCACCAGAATTATCTGTATTTGGCCGTGGACCCCCGTCTGAAAATATGTTGTTCCAGGGAACCCCCCAGAAAAAATAATATATGAGTTAAAAACTTTCATAAAAACTTGAATATACATTCAAAGATTTGTGCCACATTTTTACGATTTTTCAAAAAAGCGAGCTTGTGGATCTGCTATTTTTCAACAGCTGCTAAAGTATAACATAATGCTTAAAACACCAAAGGGGTTCCCGTCCTGAATGGGTTAATCGTTATGTGAAAACATGCAATTTAATGCCATTGCTGCTTATTACACGGCTTGGTTGAATGCTTGATTCTGATTGGTTAATTCAGCGGTGTGTTATTATTTCTCGATATTGACTACTTGGCTCTAACAGACCACCGTCTAATCAAAGGCTCAGAGCACCTGCTCATATCAATTTGCGCTGCTTGATTTTGTGCCGTAGGCCTATATCCAACATGACAGCCATTTAAACAAACACTATGTAATTTACAACTAAACATTATTGCTCTCAAGAATGTTTATGAAAACATTTGAAGCAGAAATACACAACGCAGTAACCGAAAATGGATTCTATTCGATTCCGAGGCGACCGTGTCTGCCCAGCACAAATACTTTGATTACCGTATAAGCAAGGAAATACCATTAATGTATTTATTAAGTAGCTGTGTAATAAGCAGGATAATGTACACCGCGCCAGTAGTTTGTTCGTTTGTTCGTGTAGGAGTTTGTTCGTTTGTTCGTGTAGGAGTTTGTTCGTTTGTTCGTGTAGGGCTCCACAGGCAATTTGGACATCAGCGAAGAAGTGGCGGCATCATCGTCCAGTTCAATTAGGCTGCTGACTTTATGTGGTGACTTGAAGATTGGGCATTCATCGATGATGTGTTTGTCTGTGGTTTTCCGCATTCACAGAGATCAGTGGCAGACACTCCAATCATGTGCAGGTAGAGTTCGGTCTTAGGTAATCCAGAGCGAATTCTGTTGAGGTTGACCCAGGCATTCCGTGGCAAGTCGCACCCACAAGGGTTGGTTGAAGGAGAGTTGATGGACTTCCTCAACGTGGATGTGGATTTGGACCATTGGTTGTTCCAGCAGTGAAGGATCCATCTAGGGTGTGGAGGGCTCGTGGCGCCAGTAGTTGAGAAACTAGAAGCTAGAAGCGTCTAACGCCACGTGTCCGTGTTGTTGTTGTTTCTCAGTGAATATCGCGTGTCCGAGGGCATCTGGTTAGGATGCCTCTCGAGCGTCTCTCTAGGGAGGTCCTCGATGCACGTCCCACTAGGAGGAGACCCCGGGGCAGTCTAAGGCGCAGATCGACTCACTGGCCTTGGAAGGCCTCGGGATTCCCCAGGAGGAAGTTACTAATGTTGCTGTGTGGAGAGGAATGTCTGGAGCTCTCCGGGAGCTGTTGCCCCCGCGACCCGACTACGGATAAGCGGTTGAAAATGGATGGATGGATGAACGGACGAACGGACGGACAGACGAGTGAGACACAAACGTACACAACGCATACATTTCGAATGAAGGCAGCCAGCGATGTGTGTTTGACCACTGGCCGTGTTTGTCCATGCTGGGCAGGTTGTGTGGGTGCTCGCAATGTCTCTTTGGCGACTGACCGTGTTTTGTCCACAAGGATCCTTGTGGACAAGGTTTACCTAGTTTACCTATACTACTCAGAGAGGTATATGTAAACTATACAGGGAGAGCGAGCGTTCCGTGCTCACCGCAGTTGTCGGAAAGCCCCGCTGTGATTGGCCAGTTTTTTTTTATGTTATGCTATCTATGCTGCTGCATTGTCTGTAGGACGACAAACAAAAATAAGTTTTTATCTTATGTACCTGTACACAAGATGTAACAATAAAGTACAACCTTGAACCTTGAAGCCTTGAACCTTTTGAAGAATATATTGAATAATATAACATTACACATAAGAAAAGGAGTGAAAGGCTTGAAATTAGGCCATCCTGAGCACTTTAACTAAACTGCAGAGGTACCCCCTGGACCTCTGCGTACCCCCTATTTGTAAACCAGTGCTCTGCACCACATTGCTTCTTTTTAGCCTGGCCTGCTCTAAATGCTGAGTGGGGTTGGCCGGTTGTCATGGATATTGTGGTGAGGCCTCAGGATGTCAGCCGTCATCGAAAGATGTTTCAACATTAATGCCATAATGAATAATATAAATAGACTCGTAAGCATCTCCGCTGTTTACACTCTCTCTAGTGCTCTGGGATCCTTTGCCGCGTACTTGAGCTTTGTTTGCATGCGGCAGCGAGCCAGGTATCGAGGGACGGACGACAATTGAAATCCATTTCTTGACGTAGCGAAATAGGGACAGATAACCTGCGAGAGCTCCGCAGAAGGATAAGAGTGGTGCATTCACAAATATGCATTCTGTATACACACAAGTATTGAAATATTTGATATGACATCCCTAAAGGAAGTGGCGGCGGCTACACTCAGAGCTAGATGTTGTGATGTCTTCAAGCTGTACTCTTTCACAACCTGAACACACTGCAGCTCCAGTCAAAATATCACTGTTGGTCTATAGCAGGGGTGCCCACACGTTTTAGACTTGAGAGCTACTTTCAAAATGACCAGCTCAACCAGATCTACCCACCAAAAAAGAGTTAACCCATTGCTGAAAATACATATTAGACAAATGCACTAGGAATGGGAAATAGAGGGGGGGAAATGGAATTGGTAGGGTTTTTTTTGTACACTGATGATGGTGCAAAGCACTCTTGAAAACAAAGCATTGCATTGTGACTTTGAACTTCCCTTTTTGATGTCAATCAAGTGAAGTCACCTTAATCCACGTGGCAGATGCCAAACATAGTCTATTTATTTAAAATTATATATGTTTAGGGGCATGTCTGCACAGTAGTGCAGGGCGGGCTGAGCCGAGTCGAGATATTTCAACTTTACTGGCGGGGTGGGCTGAGGCAGGTTAAATAATGTATACTGTGATTTTTACAAATGATTGTTGTTGCCACAAGTCCTGGTAGGAAATTTGCGCAGCCTATACCGGATTGTTGTGTTGCTGTGCTGGACACTGGTTGATATCGCCTCCTTTCACAAATAAATCCCAAAACAGCGTCACTGTGATAGCCTACTTCCACGGCGTGTGTTATCACACACTCCCAACGCGTGTGCATGAGCACACCCCGCAGGAACATAGCGGCAGCGCCGCCGCACACGCCTGTCAATAATCATCATCGACGAGTAGCACAGGCAATCTAAGAAAAAAAGGGGGTCAACCTCAAACAAATTGCAACACAAACACTTTCCACTTTTTTGTTTCATCAATATGTTAGTAATAACATACCAAAAGTAGGGGAACATAGTGAAAAATGCTGAAATAGATGACGTCACAATTCCCCATTGCCACTATGTTAAAAATCGATTTATGGAAGTTTTCTTAGCTGGTGTCCAAAGAAAAGGTTAAATACTTCCAGAATTTCCTAGAACATCTGTTGAATGCAGTAAATTGATTGTGCACAAGGACATTCTTAATATTATAGGCATTTTGTGAGAAAAAAGGGACAATCTTCACACAAGAGAAAATCGGAAATATGGTTTATGAATGCAATGAAAGGTAAAAGACATGCATATTGGACATTACAAAACTTTAAAGTTATAAAAGCAATGTCATTATATTTACACTATAATCATCATCTTCATCATCATCACTTTCAACCAGACATGTGTTTGCACACCCTGTGTCTTTGCAGTTTGCACATGCAACAGAGCAGTCAATGCCATGCTTCTTGCAAGTGCACCTCAGGCTGCTGCAGTCTGTCTTGCAGGTGCATCTGATGATCCGTAGCAGTTCCTGTGGAGCTGGAGGTATGTCTGTCTGGACAGGGACAAGCCCCCCATCATTCTCTTCCCATCCCCATTCTTGCGGCAGGAGCTCACATGCAGTTCCCTTCCACTGCTGCACTTGGTAGTACTTGTGACGCTTTTGCAGCAATTGTGAGTCGCTGGAAAAGTGCACTGCTTCGTCATCAATCTTCAATGAAGATGTTGTCCTCATGGTGATTGCCTGATCCTTCTTTTTAAATGAGTACTCATAAGCATCCTGTCCATCCATCTTGGCTAAGATTGTGTTTCCGATGGCCTTTGCTGCATCGACATTCACAGAAGGGTGTGCGTGGACCCCAGTTGAAATACTGCGCAAGCTTGGATCAGAGAAAGGATGCCTTTCTTGGAAATATTTCAGAGTGTGTCCTCCATATCATGTGCTTGTCTTGCAACTGTCAGGTCTGTGTTCTGCTCACCAGTGTTGTGGTTCACCCCTTTCAGCTCTTGCATTGCAATGTTGACTTCAGCACAAGCTGGCATGGAGAGCAGCCATGTCAAACGTTTCTGCTCTGGCATCCCTCGCCCTTTTGTGAGGCCACCACTGGTTTTCATACTCCTCATGAGCACCTGTTCGATAGCTAAATCTACAGACAGGCCAGCCCATAGCCGATCACTTCGTCTGACCATGTGGAATCCCTCTTCAAATGTCTGGTAGACGTCTGGGTGATCCACCTGGAGCTTGCACATTCGCTGCACATAGATCTCGTGTAGAGATTGTGCCCAGATGCTGCCATGTAAGGAAGCATTTCTGATATTGCCTCAAGGTGCAATGCCCAATTTCCAGTACGTTCGCCTCTCAGAAGCTTTCGAAGTATGTCTACCATATCCATGTACTGCAACCACAGGGCAGCAGTCCTGCTGGAGGATTTCAAGGATTCAGTTTTGCTTTTGAGTTGTTCCTTGATTCTGAGCAACACATCAGCATTGCAAGCTACCTCTGCAGATACTAATCCCTCCATCAACTGTGCATAGAGGAGAGCTACTTCATCCAGATCTGATTCTCCCGTTCCATTCCCAGCTGGGTTATCATCCTCTGAAATAATCTTCCTCAGTGGTGACATTACTGATATTGGATGTGGTCCACAGTAAATGTGTACCTGACAGGTACAGTATAAATAATCATCAAAGGTTCCTATTTTGTGGTTTAGTAAAGCAAAAAGGTAAATGGTCTGACATAAAAAAGAGAATGCCACATGTAGTTTTATAGTGATAATAATTATAATAAATGTAATAATAAGAATTATTATAATACTTTATTAATTTAACTTTATAATGTTTATTCTGGTTGATTCTGGACAGTAGTGAACCATTTGTTTGGACATCAGACAAGAAAAGATCCATAATTCGATTTTTAACATGGGCGTCAATGGGGAATTGTGACATCATGTATTTCAGCATTGTTCACTATGTTCCCCTACTCCGATTTCTTAGGACTTTTGATATGTTATTACTAACATATTGATGAAACAAAAAAAGTGGAAAGAGTTTGTGTTGCAATTTGTTTGAGGTTAAACCTTAGATTGCCTGTACTAGTGACTGTGGCTGTGATAAGTGTGTTTGAGCGACAGTTTGTCTTTTCTCACCACAACGGACATTCTGTTCTAAACTTCTTTTTTTTGGTACCTTTTCCTTGACCCGTGGTAGGTCCCCATAGAGGTCCACATTTCTGATGCGGTCCGTCCATGTGACACCTTGTCCTTCAACCGTTCTTGTTTACTTAAGTCATCAGTAAATGCGTGCGTGTGCGCGCAAGTGTGTAGATTTGAAGTGAGGAGGACAAGTTCGACAAGGTTACCACTGAACGTTTTCAAAGAGTTTTTCTCAGGTCTTTAGTGAAATGAACAATCAGCTTTCAGCAAGGTTTTCCACACTGCAGTTACAGTCAGTAGTTTAGTATAGATGATTTTCTTTTCTAAAATGACTAATTTTCTGTCAAATACACATGACATTTTTGTGTTGTTGTTGTTGTTGTTGTTGCATTCCTCAGCCAATAACCTGATGAGGTCATCGGTCAATAGGAGTGTAGGAGAATATCCATGAATTCAAGGCTTCATGGGGTGAGTAATAAAAACATTGGTTAAAAAATAAAGTGTTTTTGTTTCACAAACTGTTCACAAAATGGTTGTGATTTGTTGTTGTGTTGATTGTATGGATTATAGTTTTCTGAACTTTTTTGTAAATAAAGATCACATCAAATCAAAATAACATCAGAAAACACATCCCTACTGGAACCCCCTGACACAAGACAACATTGTTGTCATATATTTTAACATGCATTTTGTAAATTGATCGGGGTCTGGTGCTGACTCTGAGCGCTTACTTTTGGGATATTAACATTTGCATACAATTTGTAGAATTAACTTTTGCATACAATTTTTATTAATGTTTTTGTGTGTTTTTTTATGATACAAACACAAAACACACATTCATGGCATGCTGCCAGCACACTCATGTGTTCAGTTTCAGCATCTTGGATGCAAGCTGCAACAAAAATTCAACAGGCAGAAACCTGGACGGACGGACGGACGGACGGACGTGATTAGGCCAGTGGTTTTCAACCCTTTTCATATCAAGGCCCATTATATATATTCTGCATCTGAGCCATGGACCACCATTTGATGAGATTTAGCCTCTCAGACCCAAAACAAAAGAATATTTTCCTATCAATCGGATAAGATTTTGTCCACAATTCCACGCTGTACTGATACTGTAGGAGAGACAAAAGGCAAAATCAATCAAAATAACAATTCTTCTACATTCTCTAATATTGTGTAGACGTCTTGTAAATTAAGTAATGCAGATGTTTAACAATTAATAATGTAACTCGTGTGTGAGAGCGTAAAACGGGTCCATTTGGTCTCGGCACAAACTCCATCTTTAACATACAGATAAACAAAGTCCAGATGTGGACTTTTCTTCCTTACCCAGCAGCGTGATGATGCAGCCCAGGATGGCCAGCAGGGCGCCCGTGCTAAGGCCCGTCGACGTGTAGGCGACAGCGCCACACGACACGGGCACGCGGTCCGCGTCGCAGTCGCACACGCGCACCGCCAGCGTGTTGGTGCTGCTGAGCGCCGGGCTGCCGCTGTCCACGATCAGCACGGGCAGCCCATACGTGGGCTGCTCCCGTCTCCGGAAACCGCCGCGCTTGGTCAGAACTGAAGCCGTGTTGTCTGGAAAAAACAAAGAAAGAAAAGAGTCGCTTGAAACCGGTGGGTTCCCAGGGTGAGGTCCGGGGACCCCTAGGGGTCCTTGAGGGTGTTCCAGGCGGTCCCGTGCTAAATGATAGTTTGGAACCAAATGGACCCTTATGGGTCTGTAACTCATGCGGGTCCGCGGACTAATTAGTGTCAATTTGGGGGTCCTTGACATGAAAAGGTTTGGGAACCACTGGTGTAAAGCAGTGGTTCCCAAACTTCCCCCAAAACAGATTTTTCTTTGCCCCGGGATCCAAAACTACCAAACAAAATTCAAAATATTATCAACAGACATTGTTTCCCCACTCAATATACACCGACCAGCAGCAGGTTGTATCAAAAACATCATTTTATAACACTGGCGTGTCCTTCAAAGTGATCCTCAAATGTCCAACACCTGTATTGACCCTCCTCTTTGCTGCCATTCTGGGCAGGAAAGAGTGGCGCGCTACGAGCTTGTATAGGTCTGCTATTTTTGAAAAATTTAAGAACGACTGACATAGAAACATAGCTTTTTCAGAAAACTGTCAGGATGTAGAAGACATTTTTAGAATCTTATCTCAGGTCAAAAGTTCAGACGCAGTCATAGCCTGAGAGACCACCTGGTGCACTCTGACCTGACCCCAGCCCCTCCCCCTTGGCTACCGCCCCCACTTCATCTCAGAGGCAAATATTATACTTTTACTCCACTATGATTATTTGTACATTTTAGTTACTATAGTTACCTTGTAGATTTTGATCATTATTACAAAACATGCACTAACCACATACATATTTGTACATATTTCGGCCATGTAAAAATAGCCAATCTACAAGCTTGTGAAATGAGACATTCTGCATAATGCCTACTCCTAGAGTATTTCTACATCGTGGTACTCAAGTAAAAAAATAATAATTCTAGTACTTCTTTTGCAACCTATAGGCTATAGGCTACTGCTGTAGCTGTACTGTACTGAGTCACAACGTTGGTGAAGAGGCTTTGCAGCCATAGAAGAACAGAACTCATCTTTCAGTTAGAAAAGTGGACAAACAAGAAGTGTGTGTAATGTGGTACACACACACACACACACACACACACACACACACACACACACACACACACACACAGAGTGAACAAACACTGCCAGTGCAGACACTTATTGGAAAACAGACACTTATTGTAAATGCCTGTAGACGGCAGAACATTGTTACATACAATACAGTTATATGTAACAGTACTTGCCAGACACAGCAGACATATATCCTATAGATAAAGGAAACAACGCCTCCTCCAAATTGAGTTTACCAGAACGGTTATTCAGTTCGTGTGTCGGTTTGCTTGAGAAAGCGAGCTATAGTCAGGAAATGCATTCATACTGAGAGAGAAAAACAACAACGGGGAAAATAGCAGAGAAATCTGAACAAATGATGTCATTAGCACAATTCAGAATGTGACAATGTTACATACGGTTGCCATACTTGTCAGACACAGCAGACATTAATTAAAGAACGCCTCCTCAAAATTGCACCTTGCCAACTGTTTGGCCCTCCTTTTGGAGAGGCCGGCCATTTGAAGGCCATTCACAACTAAATTGAGTATAGAATGGGCCTTTGAGCACGGCATGAACTCCCTTGAGTGTGACTGACTGAACTAACTCTGCAGGCTACGTCTCATATATATATATATATATATATATATATATATATATATATATATATATATATATATGTTTGTTGTTTCTACCATTGGAGTGAGTTGGGGTCCAGCCAAAAAAAAAGTGCGTCTCATCCTCGACGTGTATGACGTGCCGTCATACAACAAAGTAGACATTATTGAATGACCCTTCTTCCCGTCCCGGTCCCCCGTCACGGATTACACTATATTTTCGCGAACGTTTCCCCCGGTGTGAATACGTCGGGAAATGTGATAAACGTGTAGTGCAGGTGTGTCCGCACTTTTTTTTTTTACTTGAGAGCTACGTTCAAAATGACCAGCGCAACAAGGTCTACCCACCCAAACAATTATTATCCCATTGCTTAATTAAATGTACTTGACGGGGATTTAGAATAGCGGCACTGGTGTACAAGACAAACACACTTGGAATGGGATATAGAGGGCGGAAATGGAATTGGTTAATGTTTTGTTTTGTACCTTTGTAATGACGTTTTTGCGCAACATTTGATGTCAATCAATGAAGTCAAAGTCACCTTAGAATTCAATTGGCAGATGCCTTTTTTCTTTTTTAATTGTATATATTTTAGGTCCATGTCATGTGATCTACCTGCAAAGCCTTTGTGATCTACTGGGAGATCACAATCTACCTTTTTGGGCACCCCTGGTGTAGTGTGACCAAGAAAGAAACGACAAGGATCTATTCCATTTTAATTGTATAGTCTGACATGGTAAGTTGTGAACGATAACTAAAAATCGCGCAGGGCCGTACAGGCCTTTAGTAAATGTAATTAAGAGAATACCAAACAGCTGTTCCACGGCACGTATAACCATTATAAAAAGGGCCGCGAGCCTTTGTTCAATTCAGTTGTGTTCCATTCCACCTCGTGTGTGTTTCTTTCATGCGTTCTGTAGGATCGATGTAAAATAAAAATGAAATAATAAATAATAAAATAAAAACTGGCTTGCACATTCTTCTCTCCATACTGAAAAACAACAACCTTATATACACACAACTCGAATGCCTGGCTGTACAGTACACGGTCTCTATAAACACTAACTGAATCTGTAAGTAAGCACATCACCAGACTGTACTGTATACTTTCTGAGGTGTTGCAAGTGTTGTTTAAGGTGGCGACTTTTTTGTCAGTGCACCACAGAGTGTTTCTGACAGGCTGTAACGCAGCATGGTTTGGCTATACCTGACTGTTGGGGACTGCAGACTGCAGCTACAAATGACTATAAAGGCCCACCCTGAAAAAATAAAAAATACAGAGAACTGTCTTCTCTTCTGTGTTTGAAACAACAGAAGAAACTATACCTACAGTAGGAGAGAGAGAGAGAGAGAGAGAGAGAGAGAGAGAGAGAGAGAGAGAGAGAGAGAGAGAGAGAGAGAGAGAGAGAGAGAGAGGGAGGAGGTAGAGGAGGAGGAAGGGGAATGAGGAGGATGTGGATGTTTCTAAAGTAAACAATATTAGTTGAGCAGCTTCCTGTGTCATGTTGATCAGTGGGGATCAGATAACAATAAGCTTGTCGAGTACCCGTTATCAATAAGCTTTGGGCTTACCAAGCCTGTTATCGAGCACAGCGGCCCATGATGTCATGTTTAAGCAATCAAGACAAGAGGCGATCAGGAAATTCATGTAATCATCCATGCTGGCACAAACACGTCGGTCTAAAAGTGTATTGATACCTGCCAATCAGTGCTGTCCGAGTAAACAAAATTACACTTTTAAAGTGACGGTACACCTGTTAACAGTTTCTTTAATATCATTGTATTGGTAAAAAAGTAAATTGCCTTCCATCTGTTAGAAAAGTTGAATTCCCTGGTAAGTAAAAGATACTGGTTCTGTTCAGAATGTATTGTCTCCCGTCTTTCCACAAAATAATAGAAAATGCTCGATAGTGGGCTCGTTAAGAACACGGCTCGATAAGCCTGATCGATAAGGTGCTAAAAAATAACGAGCTCCATCCCTAGTTAACAGAGTAACCTAGCGCATTAGCTTGCAATTAGAGAAATCAGTTAGGCCTACTTACAGTACCTATTCCAAAATAATGGCATTACTTTGTTACATTTAAGTCCTATATTTCCCTGTTCTTTCTGTTGCCACAAAGGGGGTAAAAAGAGTCCATCTGAAGGAATGAGCTCGGCCGTTTCTGTATTTCTACACCCCCACCTCAGGGAAAACCAAAACGGATTCCGAGAGGGGAGAACAATCTTAGCCCAGATCCTTGCGTTACGGAGGATCATTGAAGAGGTCAAGAGGAACAACCTAGCAGCAGTGCTATGCTTCATTGACTTCAAGAAGGCCTTTGACTCAATCCATAGAGGAATGATGGTGAGAATACTCAAGGCCTACAATGTTTCTCCGAACCTGCTCCGAGCCATTGATACCATGTACACGGGAACGAGAGCCCGAGTGACAACGCCGGATGGTAACAGCGAGGAGTTCAGCATCCAAACCGGAGTGCTGCAGGGAGACACCCTAGCCCCCTTCCTTTTTATAATAGTGTTGGACTATGCCAGGGTTCCCCAATTAATTTTCCTCAAGGGCCATATTTTGACTAGCGTACCAGGCTGGGGGCCGAGTCTGCACGCGCGAGGTCGAGGTCTTGCCCTGAAAATTCATTTTCAGGGCAAGACCCCATTTGAAAAGGATGCCCAGTTTGACATGCCTATGCTACTGACCCCCATTTAATTTATTTTTTTTTTTTGGAAATTCTTTCATGGGCCACAAGGGGGCGCTCTGTGGGCCGCAAATGGCCCGCGGGCCGCCTATTGGGGAACCCTGGACTATGCACTGAGACAAGCTATTAATGGAAGGGAGCCAGAGCTCAGCTTCACTATCTCACCCAGAAGGTCTACGAGACACCCTGCAGAAACCCTCACAGACCTGGACTACGCTGATGACATCTGCCTGCTATCTGACAATGTAAGGCAGGCACAGGCTCTCCTGACCAGTGTGGAGTTGGAGTGCGCCAAAGTTGGCCTCAGTCTAAATGCAAAGAAGACTGAGGTCATACTCTATAACATCGCCCAAGAACATCTGCCCCTAACGACAATAGAGGGTATTGTCCTAAAGGAGGTCAGTGACTTCAAATACCTGGGCGCATGGGTCGACTCCACAGAGAAGGACCTTAAAGTGAGGAAGGCACTTGCCTGGCGAGCTCTTAACGGTATGACCAGTGTGTAGAAATCCAACCTCCCCCGACACATCAAGATCAGTTTCTTCTCTGCTACTGTGAAGTCCGTCCTCCTCTATGGCTGTGAATGCTGGACACTTACACAAGCCCTACAGAAATCCCTGGACGGGTGCTACACCAGAATGTTATGTGTGGTACTGAACATCAACCAGGATGAGCACATCACCAACAAGCGTCTGTACGGGGCATTACCAAGTGTAACAGAGAAGATAGCAGTAAGGAGGATGAGACTAGCTGGCCACTGCCACCGACATCAAGAACTCCCGGCCAAAAAGCTTGTACTGTGGGAACCAACACACGGGCATCGATCGAGAGGACGTCCCACACCTACCTACGTGGACGTACTAAAGAAAGATACTGGTGCGGAAAGCACAAAGGAGCTGGCCAGATGTATGGAGAACCGAGATGACTGGAGACGACGATGGAGGGCTCGTCTGAGGACGACGTAGAGAGACATTGACCATCTCTCTCCTTAATCCATTTGAATAATTATTTTCGGTGAGCACTGGAAGGTGTATTATGAGTGAAAAGCCCTAGCTGGAGGCGGTGGAGGAGGCATGTGGTGAGATTCATGCAGGCCCTTCTCACCCCATGGACAGAGAAAACATTGGTTCAGGTTCTCTGGGACAGCATGCAGAGTACTGTTGATGCAGAGTACTGTTTTTTTGGACCTTTATACCGTAACAAATAAAGATTCCTATAGTGTTCTTTGTCAGTGCCAATGCTGCTGTGAAATTGCCACAATGTTTGTAACACTTTTGTGTCTTTAACACAATTTTTACATACGACGCATGAGGCCGTCATAAGGATTAGAAAAAAATAGTGCCTTGGACGTGTCTGTACGTCCTACGGGGCAAGATAAGAATATTATTCAGATTATTTTTTTGGCATTTCGCTTTTCGCTTGCCGTAGGCTAACGCTCTGTGCAATTATTAGCTTGTCATTGACTCGCATGTTAGCGCGGCGGAAAGAATGACTCGTATCTCCTAATCCAGGGCGCTCTCCGTGGTGATGAATGGATCGATATGCTGGCGCTGCATTTCTGTTCCTCATCCGTCTCTCCCGCAAAATATGAACGCTTTTTGGATCATATATCGTATAAATTAAAACGATCAGGATGTTAGGTCAACTCTGTCAAGTCAACTTTTTTAGGAAAGTGTTTCCGGTTCATGGCTTTCAGAGTAAAAGCGATCAGACAACTCCGGCACCCCAGAGCTCCTATTTTGATGCATTCCGGCACTAAAAGTGTGACAACTTTGTTTGTTCATGTTTTAGGTTGTTATTCTTCCGAATAGGTTGTTATTAGAGAAAGTAAAAGATGAGAGGATATTAGCCATTTTTGACAGGGGGGCGGGGGCATATGTCTTTTCTTTTTACAAAATGTTACGGCGATTTCTTTATTATTATTTACTATAGTCCTACTAGATCCCAGGAAATTACATCTGGTCACAAAGGATCACAGGATCTACTGAATGTGATGGTAGAGTACTGGGGGGATGCCTAGTATACTGTGTGTCGTAGGCTCAATTTGTCAGTTTGTCGCCTCTTCCTTCACATTCAATAGATCCTGTGATCTTTTGTGGCCAGATGTAATTTCTTGGGGTCTAGTAGGACTATAGCAAATTAAAAAAAAATTGTAAGAAAAAAAAGACGTATTTTGCTAAAACGAATGAAAGCAGCAAAGAAAAAAGAACACTCATCTTTTACTTTCTCTAACAACCTAAACATGAACCTTGGTTAAAAAAATAAATAAAGTTGTCCTTTAACATGTTTAGGTTCAAGAGAAACTGTATGCACACTCGCTTTGGATGTGATCAACCGATAATCACCAATATGGACATGTATGGACAATATGGACATGTCCTACTGTACATACTGCCTACCACGAGTATATAGGCGACTAGGAAACCCGGTGAACAGGTTGTTTATTTGTGTAGCTTAGTATAGGTTTGTAAATATTTTACACAGTATTTGTTTTATTGTTGAGAAGTTGCGAGAACGAGTGCGAGAGGAGAGGAGAAAGTGGAGTGTCTTTCTGCTCAACAGACTGTGAGACTGAATAGCCCCTATGTATGGGACAATAAAGACTGATTCACGATTATGATTACTGCCGGTCCTTTTGATACAAATCAATAAAATATGCTTTTGATAGGAGCTGAACCTGTTTTGAGGGATGTTTGCCAGAACAGTTATAACTGTTACTCAGTTTGTAAATCGTCGGTTTTGCTTGAGCAATTGGGCTATATTCAGGAAAATGCAATTTATAGTGAGTGGGGAAAGAAACGCAGAGAAGAAATCAACAGATGCCATTAGCGAGCATTCAGAATGTGACACACTGTGCTACCGCTCTGTGCTCTTGACCACCTGTTGGTTCATAACAGCTTCAATCTGACGCTCAAATTGAACATGAAATGTTATGAGGAAGAGAGAGAGAGAGAGAGAGAGAGAGAGAGAGACCTATATCTAAGAGAGGGAGTGAGAGCCAAAGAGATAGGGAGGCAGTGGAAGAGGCAAAGAAGAAGTACACACATTATTTATTTAAGTAAAATTATCAATAGAACATAGACATACCCTGTTACAAGGAAAAGTCCTGTTGGTGTTCAGAATTGAATGAGAGTACAAATGTAATGGCATCAAAATGTACGTAATGTTAGAAATTAGCTGATCTATAGAAGCTCACAATGCGTCGCATAGATCGTCAATTTTCAAAAGATTTGTATACATTTTGAACTGGTACAGGCTTTATTAGTTCCATTGGTGCAACTGTCATTAGACCGACAACCTAACCCAAACCCCTAACCTGACCCTAACCGCAAGCACGGAGCAGCGCATGTCGGACCAACGCATGTTCAGGGTGTCTATTTTGCGGTTATCTCCACCAGAAAAACGCCTTTGGGGAGCTTTTACTGTTATGTCGGTGTTCACTCTCCATTCCTACATGCTGCCACTCCTACATTGACTTCTAATTGTCGGAATGGTGGTATGCTTCATATTTGTAAACATCCCACCATTCCGACAGAAAAAAGTCCCACCATTCCGACAGGGACCCGCGGCAGAAAAAGTCCCACCATTCCGACAGATCACTTTCACAACTATTTATTTATTTATTATTATTTATATTTATATTTATATTTATATTTATATTTATATTTATATTTATATTTATGTATTTATGTATTTATTTATTTATTTTATATTTATTTTATTTTTATTGATTATAGTACAAATGGTTTACAACTATTTATTTATTTATTATTATTTATATTAATATAAATACTATTATTTATATATATATATATATATATATATATATATATATATATATTTATTATTATTATTATTATTATTATTATTATTATTATTTTTTTTTTTTTATGGTTTATTGATTATAGTACAAATGGTTTACAACTATTTATTTATTATTTATATTAATATAAATATATTTTTTTATATTCTTTATTTATTTTATTTATTTATTTATTATTATTTATATTATTATTTTTTTATTTTATTATTGTTTTTTTTTATTTATGGTTTATTGATTATAGTACAAATGGTTTACAACTATTTATTTATTATTTATTTATTATTATTTATATTAATATAAATATTATTATTTATTATTATTTATTTTATTTTATTTATTTATTATTTATTATTTATTATTTATTATTTATTATTTATTATTTATTATTTATTATTTATTAATTTATTTATAGTTTATTGATTATAGTACAAATGGTTTACAACTATTTATTTATTATTTATTTATTATTATTTATATGAATATAAATATATATTTTTATTTTATTTTATTTTATTTTATTTTATTTTATTTTATTTTATTTTATTTTTTATTTATGGTTTATTGATTATAGTACAAATGGTTTATCCTGCTTGAATATTATCGAATGTAATAGCATGAATTACTCAATTGAATTATTAATTTAACTCTGAATTATATTCAGCTAGGATAGTGTTTGATATTGATTGCCTATTCTATGCAACAGTGTTTGATCTCATGTTGATTACCTATTCTATGCAACAGTGTTTCATCTCATAATTAGTGCAGCAGAGTACTCTTTTTACTGCCTTGCTTAGATTGGTCAGTTCTTGATTGAATGTTTGTGATTGGTGCTCTTTTTCTTTGATGTCTAAGTTACCCTCCTGTCCTCCTGATTGAGCTTGTCAGAAGCTGTGAAGTTGTAGTAGAGAGCACATATTTTTTCTACCACAGTAACCACTCTCATGATAACCCACACCATGTAACCTTACTGAGACATTTTTTGTATGTTTTGCCTTTACATCACTAAAGTAGTGTATCATGTATCATGTATCATGTACAGTATCATGTCAGTGTCATGGTCAGTGTCATGTCAGTATCATGTCAGTGTCATGGTCAGTGTCATGGTCAGTATCATGTCAGTATCATGGTCAGTATCATGTCAGTATCATGGTCAGTGTCATGGTCAGTATCATGTCAGTATCATGTCAGTATCATGGTCAGTATCATGTCAGTATCATGGTCAGTGTCATGTCAGTATCATGGTCAGTGGCATGTCAGTATCATGGTCAGTGTCATGTCAGTATCATGTCAGTGTCATGGTCAGTATCATGTCAGTGTCATGGTCAGTGTCATGGTCGGTGTCATGTCAGTGTCATGGTCAGTGTCATGTCAGTGTCATGGTCAGTGTCATGGTCGGTGTCATGTCAGTGTCATGGTCGGTGTCATGTCAGTGTCATGGTCAGTATCATGTCAGTATCATGTTCAGTGTCATGTCAGTATCATGGTCAGTGTAATGTCAGTATCATGTCAGTGTCATGGTCAGTATCATGTCAGTGTCATGGTCAGTGTCATGGTCGGTGTCATGGTCAGTGTCATGGTCAGTGTCATGGTCGGTGTCATGTCAGTGTCATGGTCGGTGTCATGTCAGTGTCATGTCAGTGTCATGGTCAGTGTCATGGTCAGTGTCATGGTCAGTGTCATGGTCGGTGTCATGTCAGTGTCATGGCCGTTGTCATGTCAATGTCATGGTCAGTATCATGTCAGTATCATGGTCAGTGTCATGGTCAGTATCATGTCAGTATCATGTCAGTATCATGGTCAGTATCATGTCAGTGTCATGGTCAGTATCATGTCAGTGTCATGGTCAGTGTCATGGTCGGTGTCATGTCAGTGTCATGGTCAGTGTCATGTCAGTGTCATGGTCAGTGTCATGGTCGGTGTCATGTCAGTGTCATGGTCGGTGTCATGTCAGTGTCATGGTCAGTATCATGTCAGTATCATGTTCAGTGTCATGTCAGTATCATGGTCAGTGTAATGTCAGTATCATGTCAGTGTCATGGTCAGTATCATGTCAGTGTCATGGTCAGTGTCATGGTCGGTGTCATGGTCAGTGTCATGGTCAGTGTCATGGTCGGTGTCATGTCAGTGTCATGGTCGGTGTCATGTCAGTGTCATGTCAGTGTCATGGTCAGTGTCATGGTCAGTGTCATGGTCAGTGTCATGGTCGGTGTCATGTCAGTGTCATGGCCGTTGTCATGTCAATGTCATGGTCAGTATCATGTCAGTATCATGGTCAGTGTCATGGTCAGTATCATGTCAGTATCATGTCAGTATCATGGTCAGTATCATGTCAGTGTCATGGTCAGTATCATGTCAGTGTCATGGTCAGTGTCATGGTCGGTGTCATGGTCAGTGTCATGGTCAGTGTCATGTCAGTGTCATGGTCAGTGTCATGGTCGGTGTCATGTCAGTGTCATGGTCGGTGTCATGTCAGTGTCATGGTCAGTATCGTGTCAGTATCATGGTCAGTGTCATGTCAGTATCATGGTCAGTGTAATGTCAGTATCATGTCAGTGTCATGGTCAGTATCATGTCAGTGTCATGGTCAGTGTCATGGTCGGTGTCATGTCAGTGTCATGGTCAGTGTCATGGTCAGTGTCATGGTCGGTGTCATGTCAGTGTCATGGTCGGTGTCATGTCAGTGTCATGGTCAGTGTCATGGTCAGTGTCATGGTCAGTGTCATGGTCGGTGTCATGTCAGTGTCATGGCCGTTGTCATGTCAATGTCATGGTCAGTATCATGTCAGTATCATGGTCAGTGTCATGGTCAGTATCATGTCAGTATCATGTCAGTATCATGGTCAGTATCATGTCAGTGTCATGGTCAGTATCATGTCAGTGTCATGGTCAGTATCATGTCAGTATCATGGCAGGTATCATGCCAGTGTCATGTCAGTATCATGGTCAGTGTCATGGTCAGTATCATGTCAGTGTCATGGTCAGTGTCAGTGTCATGTCAGTATCATGGTCAGTATCATGTCAGTGTCATGTCAGTACCATGGTCAGTGTCATGGTCAGTATCATGTCAGTACCATGGTCAGTGTCATGGTCAGTATCATGTCAGTGTCATGGTCAGTGTCATGTCAGTATCATGGTCAGTATCATGTCAGTGTCATGGTCAGTATCATGTCAGTGTCAAGGTCAGTGTCATGTCAGTATCATGGCTAAAATGTAATAAAAACTCAATCAGCTCATATATTATAAAGACATTATTGCATTATGAAGTTTTATTACAGTATGAGTCGCCTATGTGGAGGTTCTTAATGTAACACATTATTACATTATAGAAAAATCTATTAAGTTATGTGCTCGTCTTTTAATTAAATTATGAGCTGATTATTACATTATAAGTTGCTACACACCCCTTAAAAAATTGCCTTGAAAATACATTTAAGATTTGTGGACTGTCGGAATGGTGGGACTAAAATGTGTCGGAATGGGGGGATGTCGGAATGGCAACATGTCGGAATGGGGGCATGTCGGAATGGGGGGATGTCGGAATGGCAGCATGTAGGAATGGAGGGATGCACCCTGTTATGTCATAGCAATTTCATACCAGTAAACAAGCAGGATGAAATGAGAGAGTGTACTTGATGAAATAAATAATTGAAAGTCTAAACAACTACATGCCAGCTGGTCCATTCATACCCTTCCAGTAATCGCTCATATTGCCTGCCAATGCCATGAGACAGAGCTAGAGGGGGCAGTGAAAAAATGAAATGTTGGTTGAGCATTTCTTGGGGGTGCTATGGGCTTACCTCAAGCCCCCCTAGCAACTGCAGGGCTTCTGTATTGGCACTGTTCTCCGCATGTTTACACTGACAGGTCTGGAGTCTGCTACTAAACCATGTATCCCCTGCCCTGCACGAGGGACTGTAAGCACTGGAGTACCGTATGTTTGTACATCTGTTGCTCTTCTTATTTTTATTTTTATTTTTTGCTACCGTTCTTTAAACTAGCAATGAACCTCGCGTCATCAGGCTTTCCACCTCGGAGGAAACCCTGGTCTGTGATACTAAATTTCCGTGTGATCCGGTCGGGAGCGGATTATATCGTTACGTCATGTTGTAGTCATTGTTTTGCAGTCATCAGACCGGAACCCTCGAACCAGAACTTTTTTTTCCCTCAAGGCGGAAGAATACCATCCCAAAAAAAGCGTGGTTTCCCTGATTTCAAAAATACAAAATAAATATAAATGTGAGTGTGCTTTCCAAAGACTATTTAGCATCTGTATACCTTTGTTATCCCACAGGGAAATTATATTCTCATCACAGTCTGCGAAAGAGCGAGTCACGCTTTAAAAAATGTAAATAGTTACAAAAGTAACCAGGCAAGCTGACTTTTCGGGTCACGGGCGTTGCCAATATTTGGAAATCCTGCTTTGAGGAGTTGTAACGTCCCATAGCTGGTGCAGGTGACGGAGGCGTTGCATAGCAACCGGATCAATGTTAAAAGCTGCTATGGGGCTCAACCACTATATAGACTGAGTATACGATAACGTCCCATAGCTGGCGGGTACGAATATATTCGTACCTCACAGAGAAAGATTTAAGCTGGTAACGCACCATAAGTCAGAGTGCGGTGGTCACAAGAACGTTTTCTCTCAGGGGTTTTCAGAGTAAATTCTTCCTAATCTGCTTGACACTCTATAGTGCCTTCATTCTGAAAAATTCCCCGGCACCCACATTGTTAAAATTTGTCTCCTCACCCTTGTTGTCTCTCAGAGTGAAGTTCATGTTTCCCGCTGCGGACGAGGCGAGCGCGAAGTAGAAGCGATGTCCGTTGGGAGGCTCATCCTTGTCCACAGCGCTGATGGTCTGGATCACCTGAGGACGCACACACACACACACACACACACACACACACACACACACACACACACACACACACACACACACTCATGAATTTCGTTGGCCGATTGACTGTTACTAGCTTCTATGAATGTCGCTTTTCTGTGTCCGTAATATGGCACAATTTTGTAGTCTAACCAATCGCCAATGTGACTGTTTGCGTCGGTTTCACTCCCGAGTGGATTAACGCGTACAATAGCGTAAATCTTATCATAAGCGCCGTGCAAATGGTGAGAGTAAAATCGTGGAAAAATCAACCGTGGTTTTGATTTATGGAAAGATTTGTTTTATATCGTTGGCTGTGGTTTTACATCACTTATCACTTCAAGTAAAGTGCTTATTTGGCAAAGAGCTTGGCAGCCTTTTAGAGATGAGATTTTCTTTTTCATGAATTGTGCTGTAAGTGCTTATGACAGGCGGCGCAGGAAAAGGCTTTCTCTGGGAAGGATACCGCTGGCCCTTTTCTGTCGTACTGGCAAGTTAAGGCCACGTTTAATAATAATCTTCAATTAAATTGCAATACTCTCTTTGATTACTACATTTACAGTGCTGTACCTCCGCTTTTGGTCTCCTAATTGATTTTTTTTTCCCAGGCCAATTTGGAAAGAAACCAGTGTTTCACACTCTTTTAATGGATGGGGTCGGTTCATTACACATTTTGGTAGCAGAGCAGTAGAATGAGAACTTGTTATGTATGTATATTTTGTACAAAACAAATAATAATAATAATACACAATGTACAAATACTCTGTATCAAACGTAAAAGCACTCATTGTCCAGAATGTCCTGTTCCACAAGTTATCATACGTATACAATGTATTAAAATCTTTTGAAAATAGCAGATCGACAAGCTCACAATGTGTCACATCGTGGCAAGTTGTGAGCTTGTAGATCTGCCATTTTCTAAGGCTGTATGGTTTTTTATAATTCAAATCCACAAAGTAGTAGTAGAGTTTTCCAATTATTGTGACCACTGGTCGCAGTTAACTTTGAAATTGTGCATTTCACGTCAATCACGCCCCATATATGGTCATGCCTCGTGATGCCATCAATATTA
Source organism: Protomyctophum parallelum (assembly GCF_964188405.1). Classification (NCBI taxonomy): domain Eukaryota; kingdom Metazoa; phylum Chordata; class Actinopteri; order Myctophiformes; family Myctophidae; genus Protomyctophum; species Protomyctophum parallelum. Next base: position 34,912,030 of record NC_139712.1, on the reverse strand, counting down.
AAAACTAGAGTTCTCAACAGGCCGGAAATGAAGGCCCGGCCCTACATGGGCCCTCATCAAACCCTGTACACTCAAGACACTGCCCCACTACCACCCATATATCTCCATATATGGGGCTGACCTGTTCTGACATTCCATATATTGATCTGACCTCATCAAACCCTGTACACTCAAGACACGTTCCATATATGGCCAGTACAGCATTCATTCCATATGTTGATCTGACCCCACCATGCCAAAGCGCCAGCGCTCGCCCTGCAGTCTGCTGTCACCCAAGCGGATATGTTGATCTGACCCCCCATGCCAAAGCGCCAGCGCTCGCCCAGCAGTCTACTGTCACCCAGGCGGATATGTTGATCTGACCCCCATGCCAAAGCGCTCGCCCAGCAGTCTACTGTCACCCAGGCGCATATGTTGATCTGACCCCCCATGCCAAAGCGCCAGCGCTCGCCCAGCAGTCTGCTGTCACTCAGGCGCATATGTTGACCCCCTCATTCCAAAGCGCAGGTGGATGCGTGCACGCAACCTCGCCCTCAGGCTTATTGGTTGTAGTGGAGTAAAAAGTGCAATATTTGCCTCTGACAAGTAGTGGAGTAGAAGTTAAATTATTGTAAACTGGAAATACTCCAGTAAGTTAGCTGAACAATATCATCACCTGTAATACCAGCTGAGCATGTTGTCACTGCAGGGCTTTGCATCTATAAGATGCTAATCCAAAAATAATTATCATACAGTCAAGGTTTTTCTGTTTTATCATTCGAAGTGCAGAGAATGACTCAAGGATGCAAATTGTTCGCTGGGTTGCTATAGGCGATGCGGAACAAACTAATCATGTTAAACAAGTATGGCAGATTTGCTCGGCCCACTTTTCTTTCGCCGTCTTAAAACTTCAGAGGGAAAAGAAGAACAGACGTGTACTCCGGTTATTCTTTAGCACCGCTGACAACCGTTATGGAAATATTACAGTCGAATTCCATTAGCGAACAGAACAATTTATTCACGCGCGCATCTGCATACCGGATCTGCTCTCTGAATGTGCATGTAACTTTTAATGTACTTTCTGCAACTGGAAGCTTCATAAAGACAAGCTGTATTAACCCATTAAAATCAGGAAAGCATCTATCGTCTTAGATTTTAACAACATTGTTGTCACTGCGACTCAAACCTATCTCCGTTTTTCAACTTTTGTATCAAGTTATTATTTAATAATAAATCAGCGCTATAGAGCGCCCCTTTCAGAACGACTAGTGGCCCAGGAAATAATTCCCCATTCATTTCCCCCATAGGCTTTTTAAAAAGTATGTATTTAAAGACGTTTACACCGCGGACACAGCCAACTCAGCTCGTGACAAATCGTGACAATGTTAAGGGAATCTGCAGGGTCTGTACATGCTCAGAAGAACAAATGCATTAATGAGGCAAGACAAGAATTCAGATTTCAAAAGTATGAGGATTTTACGCGAGTAAGGAGCCAAAACTTACATGACCTGTCATTGTAATAGAAAACCCAGTCTGACTCTCTGAGCCATTGTACTGGTGCTCCTTCTATAGCTTTTACTCTCGCAACAGCCAACCCCCAACATCTCTATAGCCTCAAGACATGAGCCCAGAGCCTTACGCAAACTGCGTTCACTTCATGGGGCATCAGTCCGATGGCTGCTCTCCTATAGAATTCTATCGAGATTCAGAATGGGGACAACCAACTGGGACAAGTCCTGGACCGGATGTAGGCAGAAATGCATTGGACTCAGGCAACAGCCCAGCTTTAATGATCTTAAATCCCTTTATTTTAGATTGTTTTTTAGGAATAGTACGACATAAACATTAAAGAGACTTTAGTTGTTACTGTACAATACTTTAAAACAGTTGTCATGTTGCACACATGCATAAAATAGCTCTTATTTACTTTAGTCGCCTAATTCTACAGTTGATTTATTTTTGGCAAGCAAAGCGAAGCGAAAAAAATCATCGAGTAAAGCAAATAAGTCACTAATTATGCAAATGCTATTCACAAGTTCTTTGAGGACACACACGCACACGCACACACACGCACACGCACACAGTCACAGTCACACGCACACACACTGCGTTCTTTAGATCACCTCGATCTGACAAGTGGACATGTGTAAGCTCAAAGCCACCCTTTAAAATCCAGTGATTTATCACCTATGCCTCCCACTCACTAGCAACAGCCACGCCGGCCACCGCCACCGCCGCCTCCGTTTATATGTCACTCGCGAAGAATTGATGCCTCCATATCCGATTATCCGTGTCAATCCTCTCTCCGTCTCCCTGCGCTCGAGCCATTAGAGAATTCCCCCACTAAAGAAAACCTCCAGGAGTGCAGCCTGGCATCAGAGGCACGCTAATGAAAGACATTATACATTACAAAGTGGTTGATTTAAGGATGATTTGCTGTCCTCTTTTCTCCTCTCTCCCCTCATGCCTGGCAGCCTCACGAATGAGGTGGAGAAAGAAAAAGAAAAGAGACCTTCGCTCGAGCCCAGAGATAAGCTCAGGAAATCCATGTCTGCATCTATATTCAAAGGACATCAAAGGGTTCAAATGCTCTATATAGCAGTGTTTTTTTTCAACCTTTTTCCATATCACGGTCCATTATTTATTCAGCATTTGAGCCACAGACCACCATTTTTATGAGATTTTAGCCTCTCAGACCCAAATTTAAAGATGTGGTACCATAAGAGAGATAACAGGCAATCGTTGATCAAAATAACAATTATTTTACATGCTCTAATTGTATGCTGTAAATTTAGTAGCCTAATGCAGTTATTTAACAATAATGTAAAGGCTCATACATAGTCTGGATTTTCGGTGGTGGGGTGACCACCGAACTACAACATGACGTCACGAGCCGCGATGAAGAGCAAACCACCGCGACCGCTCCAGCCCTTCTCTCTGTTTTTACTCACCACCGCTCAACGTTATTTCAGCTCCGGTGGTCAGCTCACCACCGGAGCGGTGGTCACATCACCACCGAAAATCCAGACTATGAATAGGCCTTAACTCTTGAGAGTGTAAAATGAGGGTGATGCATCAATTCAGTGCTGCTTGCAGAACTTGACTACGCCTCGTTCCTGACCGCATCACTGTCGTGCCAATAATCACGATAAAGCACACCCTCTACGGTGTAATATCGCTTTATATAACCACATCAGCCCTATATGTTTCGGCCATTTAAAAATAGCTGATCTACAAGCTTGACGCATTGTGAGCTTGTAGATCGGCTATTTTCAAAAGATTTGTATACATTTTAAAACTTGAAATGGGACATTCTGCACAATGAGTAGGCCTATACTTTCTACATTACTTTTAAAGTACATGTTGATGCCAATACTTTTGTACTTTTGTACAGTTCTACATTGCAGTATTGATACTTTTACTCAAGTACAAAATGAGAGTATGTCACAACGTGCAGCGGAGAGTATGCAGCCTTCGCTCAGGCTTTCTCTGTTTGAACGTCGGTCCCTCTTCAACCTCTGGCGCGATTACCATCGGAAAACATCGCTTTACTCTAAAAACGCGCCGCAAGATTGTCGAAACAAATTGCTGTTGCCCCAAAATACCAAATGACCTTTGTGTCGTGCATGATATGATATCGCCGCCGCCGCGTGTATATGCTCTCCGTTCTCGCGTGTGTGTACTACACGCTAACACTTTTTATACCGGGAGATAAAAGTGTGTCCTTTTATGATAGGCTTTCCGTTGATGAAAGTGCAAGTGTTTCCATTTGGTTGAGATAGTAGAGTAAAATATTCATGAGTTTTCACTCAAGCTGCCAGTGTTAATAATTGGCAGTTCCCAGCGTTTTGCCACCTACAGCACGCCTCCCCCCACTGTACCTGACAGCTTGTAAGCAGCAACATTTAATCACGGCCGACAACTGATAAACCATGTCCCCCGTTATGCTGATGGAGCGGCTGCGGCGTCATTTCATTTATTTATTTTAGCTTTTATTTTATTTATCTTTTCCGCATCTTGATCCTAGATGCAGGGTTGCGTCGAGCGATCGCGCGACGTGTGATCTTTTTTTTTTTTCTTCTCCTAAGTGCTTTTAGGAATCTCTTGGATGGTGGGCATGGGTTCATGCCAGGGCTGTGTGTGTGTTTGTTTAATTCATGTTGCTTTACAAAGGACTCTGACGAGAAGCTTGATCTGAGTTTGTTAAGGACGTCGCCGGCACCGCAGTAACAGACACTTTGATGGCGATCGTTTTTGCAGGCCATATGGCACGCCGACGTGTGGATCTGCTTCCGTTTGTACACACCGTCTTGAGCGTATTCGGGTGATTCTCTTTGTGTCTGCATCAAGTGTTGATCTGAAATATATTAGTTTTAGTCTAGTTTTAGTTGACAAAGAATATCATGGGATTTTTAGGCGACTGAATCTACAGTTGATCTCGTCGACATAACATGTATTTAGGCGGACCTTAACCGTGACAACGCGTATAGTAGCCCGATGCGTTGTGCACTCGTAGAAGTTGGTAACCAAGTGGACCCTTATAGATCTTTAACTCTCGAGAGTCGAGAGTGTAAAATAAAACAAAAATGGACCCAAATGAAACCAAATCCTTTTGGTTCCATTTGGTTTCATTTTACCAAGAGTTAAATTAGTGTTAAACAAGTAGACAAGAAGTCTACTCAATTAGAGAACGTAGAAGAATTGTTATTTCGGTCAACGTTCGCCTGTTATCTCTCCTACTGTGGTACCACTTCAATATAGCATGGAATTGTGGACAAAATCTTATCCAACTACAACAAAATATTCTTTCGTTTTGGGTCTGAGAGGCTAAATGTCATCAAATGGTGGCTTAATAGAGCTATAGATATGGAACAGGTTGAGAACCACTGCTCTAATACACACACCCAGCCACCACAAAGAGCAGTGGATTATATTTGAAAGGATTTGACTGAGGGCCATTGTGCAGCCTCCAGCCTTTCACCTGAGGAGAAAAACAAAAAAAAATCCAAAATGAGTTAGTAGCACAGGCATACTCTTCACATACTAGAGCATGTCTGAAATAAATGTCAGAGCTAGGTGTAATCTAGAAGTTAACCTTTTCAGGCCTGTTTTCTCAACTCTGCAAGACAATTACTCTAGAAGCCATGGGGCCTGATTCTTCAACGCGCTTCCGCTTATATATTGACGTGACGCTAGCGGAAAGGCATTTACGTGGATTTCCCACATTAATTTGGAATTCATGAAAATGGCCGTGAACTTGACGCTGACTTTGGTTGGTCGGAAATTCCGCTAAATCCTACGGGACCTCTTTAGGTGGCGGAGAAATTTGCGGAAGCATACACTTGCGTATAGATTTATTCAGAAGGCTTTAGTCTTCATGCTGAATCAATAAATTGTTCCCAAATCTCAGATAAAATATGTAGGCATGTGTCCCCAACATATTGGTCGATCAGCACATAAAAAAACGATATATATATATATATATATAAAAGCCGAGTGCACTTGTATGCCTAAATGCATATGCATTCTAGGCAAGTTAGCCTATAGAGTCCCATACAGAAACTGCCCCGCAAGCACGACACCTTTTTATTTATTTATTAGGATATTTATATCATGCGCGATTGGGGCAGCTCACTCGGCAGCCTTCTACTCGAAGTGCAACGGTTGTGAGCTTGTAGATCGGATCTCGCGGACTCGCGCTGCATGTTAAAAAACAAATTCACAGTTATAATAAGAACATAGGCTCGTATATGCATTCTGCACTGTACGAATCCAACATAGTTTAGTGTAGACAGTAATGCCTGCAGTAGGCGGCAGCAGGCCTAATGAAATTGTTTTGTTACGGAGATCCTTGAGTCAGTTGACTGTCGGTGTGTGTGTGTGTGTGTGTGTGTGTGTGTGTGTGTGTGGTGTGTGTGTGTGTGTGTGTGTGTGTGTGTGTGGCGGAGGGCAGACAGCAGCGTGCTGCCGATCCGATTCACATTGGAAAATGAATAGGGCTAATTAGCCCTATATACAAAATAGAAGACCAATATTAGCCTAATGAATGCAGCGTTTGAAAGTCGGCCAGTCATATCAGTTTTAAACCAGCTCACCTCCACTCGTGAACATGACGGACACACAGACAGAATTTATAATAATGTATATTGATATTGATCACATGGATGCCACACACAGAATAGTTTAACTCACTGGATAAACTCACTGGATTATAATTTCTTCAGTCAAGAGGATCCCAGGCCTACGAGGTAGGCCTATAATATATTTACTTATGAATGTATGGGCTACTGTTCTTTATCGCGCAACAGTGTCGAGGGCCCATGCAGCCCCCCTCCCTCTCTCGTCTCTCTCTCTCTCTCGCTCTCTCTGAAAAGACGACTTTTGCATTGACATATCCGATATTTTAAATATCGGATATGTTTTACCTCTGCAAAGGTGTGAGTGAGCACCCGCCTTGGTCCCGAACTTAATTAAATAAATTATAATTATATTGCTTCAGCGGAGCACGCACCGTTGTAAGCTTGGATATAGCAGTGACCGCGGCTGTGATCTCAGACAAACTGCTGTCTGCTGAGTCATGCTTGAAGCCTTTTATGGTCGATATGGGCGTGGATCTATGCAGATGAGGTTGTCGGTTGCTTTTCCGATCACTTTGCACCCGCTGCTTTCAGTATGACATACACCTGCAATACGCCTGTGCACCTGTGTTACACACTACTCTCTGAATAACACGTCATCTCAACGCAGCTTGATCGGACGGATAAATACGATATCTGTTTCCGCCACAGTGTAACGGTGGTGTATTTAATTTTTAATGAATTAGGACCCATATCTCCAAAACTGGTGAGTCAAACTGAACAACCAATGTGTCAATTTGAAGCTATGATTTCCTGCTTTCATATGACTATGTGGCCGAGATCTAGTATGATCTAGATTCTCGGGGAGAGATGCCGAGGAGATAAGGCTGGTTTACTTATCTTCTTGAGCCGCAGGATTGGCAGAGTTAGGTGTGGTGTCTAAGTCTACTGCTGTTGCTATAATGATATCTTCCAGTTAGGTCCTGCGGTAGGCATATATTTATAGTTTCGGGACGTCGATAGTGATGTCACTCCTGACGTCCTGGTTGTGATGTCAGAGAGGCACTACGTTCCTTCGTAACACTCCCCCTTAGTGAGGCCGTGGGCTTCACTATTCGTTCTCTCTGATCATTGTGGCTGTGTCCGGTAGCTCTGGGAGCTGGATTAGCCGGGCCACGGGCCGCGTGCATGTCCGGCTCCCCAGCTGCACTGTGGCCGTTCTTACCCGGCCGTCTTCGCCTGGTGTTACCTCTGTTACCTTGCCCATCTGCCAGTACGCTCTCGGGAGCTGCGGATCCATCACCAGGACGTGGGCCCCTTTGGTGAGGTTCTCTCTCTCCGCTAGCCATTTCTGACGCGGCTGTAGGTCGGGCAGGTAGAAGCGAGTAAATCGGCGCCAGAATTGGTCGGCTAGGATTTGGGAGTGTCGCCACCTCCGGCGGCTGAGCTGTTTCGCGGCTCCGGGCATGAGGATCGTCCGCTCCGATCCGTCATCCAGGAGGGCATAGGTGGTGTGCGTCTTGGTCCCGTTGCTGAGGGTGACCCGAACCACTTTGAGCATGACCCCTCCACCCGGGCTCCTTACAGCTCGTGAGAGGGAGAGGTTCGTGGCAGGTGTGTGCCTGGCGTCGTCATTGACTTCGTGGAAGATCGTAAGGTGACTGCCGGGGCACACTCTGCAGGGCACGGAATGAGAGGTGAGGTTGCAGTCCTTGTCCAGGTGGCTCCTGCCGCACTTGTAGCAACCTTTGTTCGTCTTCAGCCAGTTTTCCTTCTGCGCCTTGGTCATCTTCCGGAGGGCCGGGCATACGTCGGTGTGGTGCCGGTCTGTGTCGCAGACCGGACAGTACCTGCTATTGTCTTTGGCCGTGCTGAGGTGAGTCATGGTCGCGGTCGCAGGTTTGTCGGGCGCTCGCGGCTGGCCGCGGTCCCTCCCCCTGCCACCACGGTCCCCCCTCCCCCATCCACCGCGATGGTCGTCCCTCCCCCTGTCATGTCGCTGAGGCGACTGGCCATGATCGCGGGGTGGCTGGTGCTGTTGTGGTGGGGGGTTAGAAGGGCGCGGGTGTCGGTACCCGTTGTCGGGTCCTTGATCGTTGGCGGGATGGGCGGGGGGTGGAGGGACACGTCGCCACAAGAGTGCGGACTCCCGCAGAACCAGGCAGAGGTCGGCGATGATGACGGGCCGCTCCCCATAGGGGCCGACTATCTCGGTCGCCTTTCGGTCCCATGCAGTCTGTATCCTACTTGGCAGACCGTAGATGAGTTGGGAGGCGAAGGGGTGTGACTCGATGCTGTTGTCTCGGCGTAGGTCGCGGAGTCTGCTGTCTATTTCGCCGAGGATGCTGGCCATGTGGTTAAGTTCGTCGGCGGTCGTGGGCTTTGGGAGGTCGTTCACACTTTTGATGAGGACGTTGACTCTGTCCGGGCCGTCGTAGCGTTGAGCGAGCTTCTTCATGGCGTCCTCAAACGGTGCGCGCGAACTAGAGTCGTCGAGCTCGTCCTGGATGCACCTACGGGCCTCGCCCGTGGTGTACTGCAGTAGGTATTGGCATTGATCGTCATCGGAGAGCCGACCGAATTGTCTGCGGAAGGTTCGTGCGAAGCGTTGGTAGTACCTGGGGTTGCTGCCGTCGAATTTCGTTAGGCAGACGGTCTCTTGGTGGGCCGGGTGCCCGCCGAAAGCATCGGTTGATAGGCTGGGCCGGCTTTGGTGTGACCAAGCGCTCGTGCGGTCCTGGGCGCGGCCGTTGTAGCGGTCGTGGGCGTCCTCGGGACGGGGAACGGGGCTATTGGCGGGGCTATTGGCATACTCGCCCCTGCGATGTGCTGCGGAGGGCTGTGGCATGCTGTAATCTGCCGGTTGCTCGCCGGCATGGGGTTCGAGTTCCGGGAGCGGGGCTGGGGCCTGTCTGATGCCGTCCGGAGGCTGAGCCCGAGCGCCTGTGTTTGCGAGAACGGTCATGGTGGCGAGGGCCTCTGCAAAGAGCTTGTCCTGGTCTGCTTGGCGCTTGTCCTGGTCTGCCTGGCGTTTGGCGCTGCCAGCCAGGACCGCCATTAAGTCGGCGTGGCGCTTGTCTTGAGCTTCCTGGCGCCTGTCTTGGGCTTCAGCCAGGGCCGTCATGAATTCGGCGTGGCGTTCATCTTGGGCTGCCATTCGTTCGGTAGCCTCCCTGAGGGTACGTAGGGCATTTTCTCCCTCACTCATGGTTGAAATTTCCCGGTGGGTGGGTGGGTGGGACTGTATAATAGACGTCTGGTCGTCTCCTTAGGTTTTCGCTGAAGGTGAGGGGTCAGGTCGAAATTCTGATGTTTCGGTGTTTCGGCCTGGCTTCTCTGAGCCGGCGTTTTAAAGGACCACTAATGTGGCCGAGATCTAGTATGATCTAGATTCTCGGGGAGAGATGCCGAGGAGATAAGGCTGGTTTACTTATCTTCTTGAGCCGCAGGATTGGCAGAGTTAGGTGTGGTGTCTAAGTCTACTGCTGTTGCTATAATGATATCTTCCAGTTAGGTCCTGCGGTAGGCATATATTTATAGTTTCGGGACGTCGATAGTGATGTCACTCCTGACGTCCTGGTTGTGATGTCAGAGAGGCACTACGTTCCTTCGTAACAACTACATTTAAAAAAAAAACTCTCCAATGACTTACTAGCTGTTTGTCAAGGTGGGCCTCCGAGTTGATTTTGTCTACTAAAAACGATGACGAATAATGTTCGTCACCTATAAAAATAATTATCCCCACTGATGAAAACGAAATAAAAAAACTAAGCTATGCTGACTAAAACTAAGACTGAATATATTGACAATTTCTCAACAAATAAAAACTAGACTAAAATGTCAGGGAGGGGACTAGCGGAGAAGAGATCCAGGAGAACTTAAAGACAAGTGATTTTATGTTTGGTTGCGCTCGGGTGTTGCACTTTGAAAATAGCCGATCTATACACAGCAAGCCAAATAACTTCATGATAACGTTATGATGAAGTCCTCCAGAGACATTCAGGACTATAGGCCAGTTCACAGCCCATATGGGGATGATCTTTACGTCATTTCATTGACGTCTTCACCAGTTTAAATAATATATCTTATTCTGGGCCAGATCTGACTAGTTATGATATGACTTAAGTTGATCTGGCCTCGATCAGTCTCTCTCTGGTTCATCCAGGGACGTCCGTCTTAGTGGGTAAAATTTATGTTGGTTGAAATCAGGTGATATTCTGGGCCAGATGTGACTAGTCTTGCTTTGACTTGATCTGGCCCCAATGGAGACGTCACTAATTCGTCCAGGTCCTGACCGTGCTTGCTGGGTAGACTTACAAGCTCACACCGTGTCGTGCTGTAACAGCGCGTTGGGAGCTTGTGGATCGGATTTTCAACATGCAGAAAAGTGTCCAATCAGGCATTGAGGCACCATCAACAAGGCCTGCCAAAATCCATTTTGATTAAAACATTAAACATTTCAGATGACTAAAATATGACTTAAAAAAGACGACTAGAACTAAATCAAAATGTGTCCAAATCAACGCTGGATTAGACTGCACATCCACTGCTCCTCTAAACAGAGGCTTATGACAACACCTTGAAAACTGTCGCCAGGGGCCTGAAACACTCACCTGACACTGAAGCCTGTGTAGCTTCTTATAAATGTCCTTCCATTTGATCCTGGGAAATCCATACTGAATATTGATGTTTTGCGGTGATACCTCTGAATATGATAGCTGGTGCACAGGGATCACACTTTTCCTTAAGCGATCAGATTCCAGGACATTTTATGCAGCCCACACCTATATATCGATGTCCAAGTCATTATCATACTGCAATTCCTACTTGATGACACCTCATATCACTTTTATTTAACCCATTGAGACCAGTTCTACAAAATGTCCTCCAGATCCTGGAAGACATTTTGTTTCTGAAAAACCCCATTGTTGTAATATACAACATGCTGTGTACTTGTACAATGTAGTTGTACGTAACTATACAATGTACTTATATGTATTGTGTACTGCCTGAACTGTGACATACTTTATATAGTCAGCTCCTGGAGTAGAGCAAGCAGCAAGGTCAAGCGTGCTGCGGCAGTGATTGTGATGTCTAGTCAGTGACGTCATTAGGACATGAGGATCCAAGCTATATATGTGCTGTATTAAAGGTATATTCAGTGATTTCACTTAATTCAAATATCACTTATTTTTTTGTTTTGTTGTGATAATCCTCCCTACTATAGAGTGTGCTGGCCATATAAGGAGTTCCTCCCTGTCCCCAGTTATCCCCAGGACTCTATCCTGATTGGACGAAAGGCTGGGTCCCACAGCCAAAAACGAAACCTACGGTTTTTTGAGTGAAATCACTGAATATACCTTTAATGTAATAAACTTGGTGAGCGTCTTAGCGTGATACTGTCTGGTGTCATGTTATTGTTCTCCCGGGCTGGCCCGTCTGTCTGTCTGCCGCCGAACCAAGGAAATATTCAACCGGGTCGTCACACACCAACCTCAGCCTACACACACAAGACCGGTCTGTCAGAACCAGACGAGGGTCCGGTACTTAGTATTGAATCATAACACCCATGTTGATCTATGTCAGTGCTGCTCAAACAATTTCATGTCAAGGAGGATCCACATAATTATCTCTATTAATTTTGGCTGCGGACCCCCCATCTGAAAATATGTTGTTCCAAGGACCCCCCAAAAAGCAAAGGTATGAGTTGAAAACGTTTGCTGTGAAAGATTGAATATTCAAAGATTTGCACACGTTTTCACGATTAAAATAAATAAATAGATGAGCTTGTAGATCTGCTATTTTTCAACAGCTAATAATAATAATATGGTTAAAGTGGTTAAAAGCTACAGTAAGGGAGAGAGATCATTAAAGAAAGACAAAGTCTCTACATATTTACACATATCATACCATATATCTAGATTTGACAAAGCTGTTAAAATAATATACATTATTTCCCCTGGTAGCAAACATGGTGCTGTTGACGTTCCATCGTTTCTGACTGGTTGTTGCTAGGTTACAGCCTTACAGGTAAGTATAAGGTAAGGTGTAGTGATTGATTGAGTTAGATGATGAAACATAAGAAAGTACAAAATGATGGTTAAAAAGAAAGAAGAAAATAAAGGGTATATATTTTTTGTCCTGAGCGGAAATTACTTTTCTTCTGAGACTACCAGCAAACTACAGTACGAGACATTAATTATTGGGCAGGTCCGAATTGCGCAGCCACCTGTAAGTGCTATAAGAGATTTCTGCCCGACAGCAACAATATACTTTTATAAATTGCTGTGATACTGTTTTTAAAGGTTTTATGACATTCATTTTCATTTATTTTTATTTTTTATTTTAGGTTTTATGACCTCAATTACACCCAGAAAACCTGAACTTTGAACATTCAGTGGATTTTCTGTGGTCTGAAGTTTTCTTTGGGGTTTTTTGGGCCTTTTGAGCTACAATGAAAACAGGCAAGACAGTGAAACAGTGACATCTGCTGGCAAATCCCATTGACATATATGGGATTTGCAGTAAGTGATGTCACTTACTGCCGGCAAATCAGAGCACCTGTTTGAGCCAGAAAACCCCAGATCACAGAAAATCTACTGAATGTTAAAAGTTCATGTTTTTTGGGTGCAATTGAGATTAGAAAACCTAAAAAAAACAAGAACAATCCAAAACCTTTTTTTTAATGTCACAATCCCTTTAAACAAAAGTTATAAAATACACCTGAAGAAGGCTTGATGCCGAAACCTGCCTGTGTATGCCCGACCCCCGTGCCATATTCAAATTATTACTACAAATTAGAAAGTAGCAGAAGGACTTTGGAGTGCTGGCTAATATTCTTTGTTTTTGTGAGTCTCCTTGAGGCTTCAAGCGCAAATTTCTGCTTGAAAGGAGTCAGCATGCTCTTGTTTGTTTCTACTATATGTAAATAGATGGTGGCAGGGCCATTCTGATTGTCAGTCAGTAGTATACCTCACACATTGAATCTGTCTGTGTGTCATCCCAAGTGTTTATACTTTGGTTAAAGCAGCACTATGTAACTTTTAAACTGAAACTTTTTTTGCCGTTCCTTCTGACTGCATTGAGTCTCAGCAAAAGTTCGAAGAAACAAGTGGCCAGGACCACGAAAACAAGTCACAAAACTTGTCTTGGATATTTATGAAAAGGTTTCAACACCAATCCTTTTAACAACATATTAATCTGAGGGTCCTTCACATGAACCACTGGTCAAGTCAACATCTCCCCTGCAAGTGACTTATATAAAAACAAGCCCAAGTTGTAATAACCAGACATGGCAACAAAAGACGGCAGTGCGACACAAACGGATACTTCTAATTATTGCCAACAAGAACTCACACTACACTACACGATTCCCTGAGAACAGCAAAGCAGAGCAGCTGGACAGAAGGTATGGCTGGTTTCCTTGATTAATCTTGAAGTGAGCCAGGAGTCCCTGACGTGAAATCTACTGCACTTGCTTCCAAGCAATCTAATGGACGTCTGCTGTGAACTGGCCGTGTGTTAATGTGTGAAATGATTGTTAGACAGCCTATCACACAGAGCAAACTGCCGCTGCCATGTTCAAAGTTCACACGTGTGTATGTGGCTGCTCCGCCCACAAAGGTTGCCGTATTTAGAAAAAGATTATAATGAGGGGACGGTGCGTGGGTGCGTGCAATAATTATATGTAACAGTATCAGTGTTTATTTCATTGGCACTGTAACAGAGGGCATGGGTTACTCAAAATTACACACTGGTTGAGGCGGCCAATATGGACTTAATTCCGATCAAAGAATTAGGCTCCGGAGAAGGGATATCTTGAGCAGATTTATTGTGCTGCAATGGTGGGATAATGTGTGTGTGTGTAGTATGTGGTATATGAATATCAAAATGAAATAACCACAGCAGGATGATGCAATCACCAAACAACAGATTATATGCACAGTACCGTATATCGAAAGGCCATCAAACACTGGTACACAATTATTAAACCCAAACTATCCAAATCTTGCTGCATGGTAAACCTGAACAATACGAATTGTCTGCACAGTATAGGCAAAGGATAAGGAAAACAACACTCATGTGGTATATAACTATTCGGGACAAAAACGGTCCAAATATTGATAAACACATAAATAAATCAAATACTGTAACACAGAGTAACATAAACAGCATACAAACGGACTACAGGCAGTAGGGAGCTAAACAAACCAAACAAACTCTCAAAAACATAATATACAAAGTCACAGATATTATTATTTAACTACTAAAGTAACACTTATGACCCAAACATAGTACTTACTTCAATTAAAGAACGCACAAGAGGATACACTTGGAGAAAACAAATACATTACACAGCTCTCATTAGATCGGACTGACTGACCATGCTGATGCCAAACACTAAACTGCCTAATTTGACTGCCTGTGAAAAATTACCAGCCAATACCAGGTCAGGCCACTAGGCGGCACTGACAGGCTTTCTGACAGGCACGTTTGACTGTCAAGGGTTCTGCCTCCAGGAAGAAACCCAATACAAAGGGAAGACATCATTGCACATAAACACCACACCAGGGCAGTGGCGTGCACAGACATTTAGAGGGGCAGGTGCTCAAGTGAAAAAAGGGCACCTTGTGCAGTGCGTGGAACAGGCCGGCCGGCGGCCGCCTTATAATAGTGTGATATTTATAGATTTTGGGGCATAAATAATATATTTGAAGCTTTTTTTATCGAGAATTGATTAATGTCACCATGGTCCACATACTGTACACTTTTTCAAGAGGGCACATTGCTGTCCAGAGGGCAAGGGCAGGTGGTGCTCTAGCACCCCCTAGTGTCTATCTGTGTACGCCACTGCACCAGGGTGTCTAATGAAGTAGTCACCTCATAGACACAAAAACTAAAAAAATACAAACATTTTAGCACTCCATCTTCAATCATGCTTTATTGATTAAAATGACTGTATAATTCAAGCTGTGTTTGATAGTGTGTGGGTGCGTGTTAATTTGATTTGATTTTGGTAAAATAAATAGAAATACAAGTTATCACAATGTGTCACTCATTGGTATATGAGACACTCAACTCACGGCCTAAGAAGAAATGCATTCGGGTGTTTTTTTTTTCTCCAAATGTATTTGCCATAATGAATACAGTTTGAATTATAGGCTTTTTATTCCAACATATATCTCTTTTAGAGTCATTAAATGTTAATTCACGGACAAACACAAAAAGTTTGAATATGGAGATTGGCGTTTTCTGCAGCGACAGCAACAATATAAAAGAACTCCGAAGGGTGCGACATCGTCGCTGTGGGGTTTTGAGTGCAGGTGTCAGTAATTTTTTCCTGTTGTTTTGGCTGTTGATTTCACAGAGGCGCCGCAGAGGGAACGAGCGACTATTGCGAGAACCGCTGGCCTCTACCGCTGTCACAATGAACACAACCCCTGGTGACAGCTGTCATAGCTATCGTGCTAACGACAGAGTGCCACCCATTTAGCACCGCGGTTATTTATAGCCTCGGTTCCACTTTCAATTATGGGTGCAATCTTATTGCATGGGTCGTCCGCTGATGTAAATCAAAGCAGTCATTTGCAAACTTTTACACGGCAAGCAAATCGATATGTATTTGGCTGCGGAACATTATTATTATTATTTTATTATTATTCAATATTTTAACGCTCATATTTTAACCATCTCATAAACCATAAATTACCACCCACTTCCAGCTTTTCTTTCGTATGTACTTACCCAATATGATATAGAATATTTATCTCCTCTACGGTTGCACTCCTGCGACCGCTGATAATAACGGAGCATTCCGCTGTTCATTTGCAAAAAATAAATAAAAAAACGTGTCAGTGAAGCTATATAGCTATATATGAAAACGTTTAATCTGCAACACATAGGCTACAATAGGCCTATAGATGTAGTGGGGGTCTCTGATTCTCAGCTAAAGGGTCCTTAATTGAATGGACCTAAAAAGCGTTGATAAGACCCCTGGCCTAAAGCTGTCACGGTACGTTCGCGAAAAGACGCAAAGATACACAGCGTATTTGTCTCTTTGTATCTGTGTTGCTCATGCAGTCATTGGCATCATCAAGCATGTCGGAGGAAGCAGAGATCCATCCACCTGCGTCACTAAAGTGCCAATAACCAGTGGTGGAAAAGTACTCAATTGTTTTACTTAAGTAAAAGTGTCAATACTGCAATGTAGAAATACTACCGTTAAAAGTACTAAGTAAATAAAAGTTCTGAATTCAAACGTATTGGAAGTACAAACATATTGGCATAAAAATGTACTTAAGTACCAAAAGTAGAAAGTACCCGTTATGCAGAATGACTCATTTAAAGTTTTCAAATGTATAAAAAAATAAACTAGAAGTAAACTGGAGGAGGGAGTGAGCTCTCGTCTCCAGTCTCCACTGCAGATGGATGTTGTTATATCCTTTTTTAAAGTCTATGCACACACAGCCGCTGTGGTGTGACTTGACATGTGTCATGTCAGGATGCAACACCTCTAATGAATGGAAACACACTGTAGAGACGGAGACAACAGTGTGATATCACGTAGACCCACGAGAGGCACCTTAAATGCCTCTCGTTAAACCGCGCGCACACACACACACACACACACACACACACACACACACACACACACACACACACACACACACACACACACACACACACACACACACACACACACTTGAAATATGTATTTATTAGCCATGTACAGTACCAATATATCATGAATCGATTGAAATCAATTAAAACTGGTGACTAATAATCATTTGAATCATGATGCAGAGGGGACGTAAAAGGGGAAGAAAATACAAGATCTATGTAAGATAATTGATATAAAAATATGTTGTTTTCAGTCATTTGGATAAGAGAAAAACACAAGAAAATACTGGATTTGTGTAAGAGCATTATGATAAAATATTTTTCGGTCATTTGTCTGGTAAATAACTTAAAAAGTCGTGAGCAATCGTATTGTGAACCTAGTGTCGTGATTTGCCACAAAATGTGAAAAGTCGCACCCTATATCTGTAACCCCGAAATATATTACATATTGTGTTATTATGTTTACTGCTGCTCTTCTTGGCCAGGTCTCTCTCTCTCTCTGTATTAATAATTTAATTAAGTTTTCATTCAGTTTCATTCTCAATGGGACTAACCTTCAGCGACCACAACAGAGATGGATGAGGACAGCAGTGTAAAACGCCAGTCAAACCAGAGCCCCAATAGAGGGAGTCGGGGTCGGGTCGGGGGTGGTGATGGAGAGAGGCAGAGTGGCAGATTGGGGGCAGCAATATGCCAGCGATAAGTCCAGCCATGGATGTAATGGTTACACCAAAAGTGATTGTATGGAGCGTGACCCCTCAGGGGCTCGCACGCCCCTCCCTCTCCACCCTATCATAATAACAATTAATAACGTGGTCACGAGACAGATGATCCGTAACATAACGAGGGCCCGTCTCTGGAGAGCCAGCGCCACCAAGATGCCCTTAATTATATAGGCCTTGAAAATATGTCAGGTTATTGCTCCCTGATAATCTACTCCGCACTATTGAGCCCTGACCGGCAAGGGTGCTTATTTATCACAACACAAACCATGGCGCGTGTGTGTGTGTGTGTGTGTCTACAAGCTTAACGCAAATATCTTCTATTTTCTGTAGTTTGGGTCAGAGATAATTGTCTCATTTCCCCACTGATCTACAAGCTCGCAGCACACCGTATTGTGTGGCAGTGCGGTGCATTGTGAACTTGTAGATCTGTTATTTTCACTTGATCGTTGGCCTATTCTCTTACATTTTATCCAACAACAGCGCTACTGACCGAATGTTATAGTCTATTCTCTTGCATTTTATCCAACAACAGCGCTACTGACCGAATGTTATAGTCTATTCTCTTGCATTTTATCCAACAACAGCGCTACCGACCGAATGTTAGACTATTATTATGACGTGCCCAGAATAGGGACGCACACTATAACTCATTGGGAAGAGGAGACTGAGAGAAGAACAGATGCAGTTAAACACAACTTGTGTTTTTGTTCACTGCCGAGGGTGGACACGCACACATGCATGCACGCACGCACGCAGGCACGCACGCAGGCACGCAGGCACTCGCGCGCGCCCGCACGCACACACAATTACATAGGGTCAGTTTAATTAGGGAAGTGGAGGCTTGTACGGTGTGACAGGTTACAAGTCTGCCGTCTATACCTGGTCTGACTGCTAACCGACAACTGTCAGCTAGTTGTAATTCAAATGGTGTTTTCACGTTCAAAATGTCAACCATGGGGGCGGGGGTGAATTTAATTCTGACATTTCCATTTTGGCTCCTTCACTGCTTAGTTAGTTCCTTCTAAGCAGTGCAAATTTCGTCCACTAAGACTGTGACGAATTTTTTTCCTGGACTACCTTTTTTTCACTGACAAAAACTAGTGGAGAAGATGCAGAACTATACGACAGGTCATTTTATGTTTGGTTGCGTGCAGCGTGCGGCTGTCGCACTACGGAAATAGACAAGCTCATGGCTCACAACTTCCAGATGACTAAAATATGACTAAAACGTATTCAAAAGATTATATGACTATATATACTGTATACTATGATCCAGCATCCAGAACCCTGGTTTCTATTGTGGTCTTAAACAGAAATCTACGGGACATATTATTGGGAATAGAAAAAGAGAAATCCACAGCATGAAGCCAGTAGTGTTAGCGTTCTATTCTCATGCTAACAAATTTAACAGACAACCAGAAGATCATGTACAGCATTAACAAAAACAAAGCACACATTAATGCTCCAAATGGTCAAAAACCACATTCAAGTATCTGACAATGTTTATACATTGTCAGATACTTGAATGTGGTTTTTGTCACCATAGCAACTTTGATGAGGCAGTGTTTTAAAATAGTCCGAAAACGTCAAATGTGAAAATCCCAAATGTAATGACCTCAATCACAGCTCAGGCCGTTTTTCGTGCAAAACAACTGCTTGCAATGGATTCAGAATAATAAAAATAACCTAGTTTGACACGTCACATGCAACTTAAAGCAGAATTAAATGTTGTAAATGTTACCTCCATAGTATATACTATATAGGTTGAAAAATAGTACCCCAACGTTCAGCAGCTGCCACAGATCACCTTTAAATCTTTGTGAGATTAGAAACATATTGGTGAAGAAATGTATTGCTAAGGAATTTATTCCCAGATCCTCCTCAAAACGAGATTACGAGATTTGATTAAAGAGCATTAATCCAGCTTTAAAAAAATATATGTTTAAATGTTTTACTCACGTGGTAGAAACATTATTAAATGGGACAAAGTATGATGTTTGGGAGCTTATAAAACATGAAACCGGGGGTCCCTACACTAGGGTAATGGTAATGTGTTAATGTCGCCTGACTAAAAGGTTTTTCAGACATTGTTTGGTTTCTGCATGACAACAGAGATTGCAAAGCAATAAAGAAATTACAATGACAAACTGCTCTACTCTATAGCTTCTGTCACCAAGACAGCTCCTGACTTTACCACAGGATACAGCTTCCAGCTACACCAGTGGTTTTCAACCAGTGGTCCTGGAACCACCAGTGGTCCTTGGGGGGGATTCCAAGTAGTCCCCCAGCTGAATGATGGAGAGTTGGTAACCAAATGGACCCGTAGATCTTTAACTCTTGAAAGTGTGGAACTTACGGGTCCATTTGGCTCTCAAGAGTTACATTATTGTTAAACATCTGCATTAGTTAGTTTACAAGAACTTCAAGTCTACACAAATTAGAGAATGTAAAATAATTATTTTGATCAACGTAATGCCTGTTATCTCTCAGTTGGTACTATATCAATAGTCCTACAGCCTATAGCTGGAATTGTGGACAAAATGTTATCCAACGATAACAACATATTCTACGTTTTGGGTTCAGAGAGGCAACATTTCATCAAATGGTGGTCCGTGGCTCAAATGTTGAATAAATAATGGACCTTGACATGAAAAGAGTTGAAAACCACTGAGCTACACTTATAAGGGAGCCTGGGCGGCTCTAGCATTGACTCAAGCAATCTGTCTGTCTGTCTGTTTGGGCTGAGTAATTACAGATCTGCTCTAGCCATAACTTTTCCTGCTGATGATGCTGTCATGAGCCACGGCTGTTG
This sequence comes from Protomyctophum parallelum, assembly GCF_964188405.1. Lineage (NCBI taxonomy): Eukaryota > Metazoa > Chordata > Actinopteri > Myctophiformes > Myctophidae > Protomyctophum > Protomyctophum parallelum. The sequence goes on along the minus strand of NC_139712.1, from coordinate 34,891,817 downwards.
CTATGGCCAGCAGTGACACAAGAATGGAGGCTGATTGTAAGTGATGCCTCTGTTGTACATCCTATCATTACCTCTCTGGGCCTAATCTACCCCACTGACGGAACGGAAAACAAACACATAATCTGTTAGATGTCACATTCAGGTCATATGCTAATTTATGTTAAGTTGGTGGTACTGGTTCTATTGTCACTATCAGGCAGACACCTTCTATCAACATAATATCTCATCTTTTATCGTTTTTTTTCGCCCCCCAGAATCAGAATCAGAAGTGCAAAACAGGACAAGACAGTGCAAAAACAACATAGTGCAATGAATAGTGAATAAATATAAAGTGGGGGTGGAGGAAGGATAGAGGGGGGTCGGGGGGGGGGGACGACGACACACCAGCAGCATTGAGGAGCCGGATAGCCGTGGGGAAAAAGCTGTTTGAATGTCGGGCCTTCACAGTCTTTAAGGATCGCAACATCCTGCCTGAGGGAAGCGGGGCAAAACGACTGTGGCCTGGGTGTGTGGGGTCAGCCATGATCTTCCTGGCCGTCCTCGAAGCCCTACTCCTAAACAGGTCCTCAAGGGGGGGCAAAGGGCAGCCAATCACCCTCTCTGCTGATCGTATGACCCGCTGCAGCTTGGCCCTGTCCTTGGCCGCTGCAGTTGGGAACCAAACAGTGATGGCGAGGGTGATGATGGACTCTATGATGGCAGTATAGAAGTTAACCCATTGTGTGCTGGGGTATTCTGTGAGGCTGAGCTTGGTGATGCTACGGACTTTACATTGAAGGAAAAAAAGATTTCGGGGCCCACAGCAAAATGTTCTCTTATAGCGAGAATCACACCGCATACATCAAAAGAAAGCCTAACTTGTCCACTTCAAAAAAAAATTCTAACACCTGCTTTTGCCTGAACTCGCTTGAACAAACAGCAGAGATATGGAAGGTTGAAGTTGACAGACATTGACAGACAGATATAAAAATGAACACAAATAATATCATATACATACTACACACTGAATGAAAGCCCTGAATGTCTACTTTTAGGAGGAAAACAATACACATTGATCCCATGTACAGTTTGTCAGTAACTATTGAATGCAGCTTGCGCCCACCAGAGAGAACTTTAGAGAAGGCATGGACCTGAACAACTAAATATTCACAAAATAAGGCCTATAGCGACATGTACATACTATATACCGTATGAAACAGAAGACTCTCTGCTTTCATAAGAAAAAAATGAATACTGTAATAATAATAAAAATCACACCCCTGTGAAGTGAGCAGTGCAACGGAGTCTGGGATCAATGTGTATTGTTTTCCTCCTAAAAGTAGACATTCAGGGCTTTCATTCAGTGTGTAGTATGTATATGATATTAATTAATTTATGTTTATTTTTATATCTGCCTGTCAATGTCTGTGACTTTAAACCTTTATAACTCGCTATGATGATAACTTCATGATGATTACGATGATTATGCGCGCCTCGCCTAATCTATCTCACATATCTGCTCATTGTCTCAATCGCAGTAACAGGGGGGGCAACAAAAGTCTTGATCTGTGTAGGCTACATTCCACCGATCGTTTCAGAACCATAGTATAACGATGAGACGCGTTACTGGATCGGTGAGGTTAGTGGTTGACATGTCTGGACATGTCCTGGCAATGAAGCACTGAAGAACGTAGGAGCGATCAGCGATGGAAAAGAGCTTCATCGACGGTATCGAGAGAGATGCTAAGCCCGGCTGTGATAGACAAAATGACAACTTGATGCCTTCCGCAGAACACAACGGTTTAGGATGAGGACATGGGATGAGGACCGGGTCGATGACGTCCCAGGCGCCTTCATTGCGGTCTTATCACTGCAATTATAATGAATAAAAAGGTTACAATCACACAACCGATAGTGATGGCTGGCGAAGACGCTATGGTGATCTCCAACGAAAGACATGTAACGCGGCCACTTGATCATGGCGGTCCCTCGATAATGTGATTCGTTTCGTGCATCTGTCCATGACTCCATGTGTGTTGCAAACGTTATGCAATGCCGATCGTTGCAGATTATTCTTATTCGCCATGGGGTTTTATGGCATACGGGCTGCGGGCAAATCGATGCTTACGGCTGCGTTCTATCTTTTTCCGAGAATGAGAGAGGTGCAAGTCGATTCTATTGCTTACTTAGGCACTGGGGCTGGGCACTGCGTTCCGAGACGGAGAGATAGACAGACCCCCCCACAACAATCCTCCTCCTCGGGAGAAACCATGTAGAAACAGGAGGGGAGGGGGAATCGAGTGTTACTTTCTATTCACACACACTAGATCATGGGAACGTCCATTTTAGATCCTCTGACATCTGCACGTAATGGAAGCGGCCTGCCCGGCATAGACCGCCGCCTCTTTTCAGGAGGGGGGGGGCTTTTTTTTCCCGGATCACAGAACGGATCTTCAAAGAGGCAATCGGAGTCACTTTATATGTTGTCCGGGCGCATAGAAAGATTCAATAAAAAAGCTATAAATGCGTATAGATACGTCATCAGCACATGGTGATCGGTAAACAAATGACGTATAGATACTGGTTCAGCAGACTTTGTGTTTTAACCAGCAAGGTCCTTGGGAGGTGGAATTTCCCCAGCTGTCTCTTCTGGGCCTTTTTTGTGTGGGTGTCGATGTTGGGCCCCCACTTCAGGTCCCGAGAGACTGATAATGCCGTCTTTTACACTTCACCGTATGAAAGTAAATGGTAAATAGTGTATTTATATAGCGCCTTTATCCAAGGCGCTTTACATAGATTGTGCATTGCATTCACCCACACATTCACACACCGATGGCAGCAGAAACCATGAAAGGCACCAACCAGCACAATTAGGGGTTCAGTGTCTTACTTACTAGAAACGCATCACTTCGTGCCAAATTTCGAGTACTTTTGTGTGATGCTGTAGTGTGATCATGCAAGCAGGGAGTTAATTGACATGGAACAAAAAATACGGAGATAAGAGGTCTCGTTTGAACAAAAAATGTTCGTCAACTACGTTTTCTCTGAACAGAGTGGAGTTGGAGTGTGCCAAGGTTGGCCTTAGGTTAATATGCAAAGAAAACCGAGGTTATCACATCTCACCGGAACATCCACCTCTCACAACAACAGGAGGCACTGTGCTGAAGTCAAGGACTTCAAGTAGTAATGGAACAAGATCTGGAAGTGAGGGAAGTACTTGCAATGAAGGCCCCGGAATGGCATGACCAGTGTATGGAACTCAAATCTCCCCCGACAAATCAAACGCAGCTTCTTCTACGCAACGGACCGTAGAGTCTGTTCTCCTATACGGCAGTGAATGCTGGACCCTGAGAGCCAACCCTGCAGAAGTCTCTAGATGGGTGCTACAACAGAATGCTGTGTGCAGTACTTAACATCAGCAAGAGTGTACATGTTACTGACAAAACTGTATGAGGGAATGCCACGGGTGAGCCAGAAAATAGCAGCCAGGAGAATGAGACTAGCAGGACAATGCCAAAGACACCAATAACTGCCAGCCAGGAAAATTGGTGCTGTGGGAACCAACACACGGGCACTGGTCACGATGACATCCCACACTAACATACGTGGTTGTACTCAAGAATGACGCAAGAGCACAAAGCACCAACGAACTGGCCAGATGTATGGAGAACCGGGATGACTGGAAGCAACGATGGAGGGCTCGTCTGAGGACGCCCTAGAGAGAGACTGGCGAAAACTAAATGAAAACAAACTAAGCTATATGATGACAAAAACTAACAATTTCATCAACAAATAAAAACTAGACTAAAATGTTAGTGAGAGACTAGTGGACAAGAGATCAAGTGTAAGTCATTTTTCACTTGCATGCTAAAAATAGCCGATCTACAAGCTCACAACGCGTCACAGGCAGCGTGACGCATTGTAAGCTTGTAGCTATTTTCAGCAAGTGTAAAATCAGCCATTACAACGGCATCAAGGCCCGCCAAAAGACATTTTAGTTGACAAAATCAGCTGTAGTTAGTCGACTAAAATCCTATTATATTTAGTCGACTAAAACTTGACTAAAACTAAGACATTCCAGGTGACTAAAATGTGACTAAAACTAAATTAAAACCATTCAAAAGACTATGACTAAAACTAAAATCTAAATTTGCTGTCAAAAACAACACTTGTGACCAGCTATAGGCACCACAGTTCAAATGGTGCAGAGATCTTTTCTCCATCTGCAGAAACCTTTTTCAGGGCCAGAAACGGAACCCAGAATAGCCTGCATGCCCTCTGGCAGTATACTACGCCTTGAGCACTGATGCTTTCACTGACACGCTGTAGTAGTGTGTGTACTGCACACACACACACACACACACACACACACACACACACACACACACACACACACACACACACACACTCTGAAACTTATATAGCCTATATACTACTGTTACGAGTAGAAGTCCGGAATTCTATTTATTTGAGTGAATTATAGTACAAAGGTTTTCTTATCAAAATGTACATAAAGCACCACAAAAGTAAAAGTACTCCTTTCGCAAGTTTTTAAACGTATATGAAATGTACACGAATCATTTGAAATCTGATAATCTACAAGCTCACAATGTGTTGCGCCGTGACTGTGTATACAGAACCGTTATAGTTAATGTATGTTTTGTAATAATAATTCAAACCTACATAGTAACTACTAACTATAAAGTCTTCAAATAATTGTAAGTGAGTAAAACATAGGCTACAATGTTTGCTTTTGAGATGGAGTGGAGTGGAAGTAAAAGTACAAAGTACAAATGGTTGATTTTACAATATAAATTGGGCTCTCAGAGATAGAAATGTCATTAAATGGTCCATAGCCCATATCAGGGGTGACGATGGTTGAAAATCACTGCTAGAGCTTCTCTTCTCTTACATGGGGGTCCCTGGCATAGCTTTTCAAAAGGGGGGTCCACAGGCTAATTAGTGCCATTTTGGGGGTCCTTCGACGTGAAAAGGTTTGGGAAACAAATATGATAAAAAGGCATATATCAAAGTACGCCGCACATATCTGGTGAGTCAACCAAGAAAGAGTTATCGTCGAGGCCCCTGCAAACCTCACGGAGAAAAGAAAATAGCCACGTGGGGGTCATGCCTAATGCACAGAGGAGGAAAATGCATGTATGAAATATACAATCTCATTTGGCAAATTGAATCATTTGCTATTCCTGCAACACCTTTCCCACGAGTGTCGCTGACAAACAACTCGGAAACACGAGTGCAAATAACTATTTAAAAGAGCCTAATGGCCATTTCCAATACCATGCATCATTGTGATCAATCGTACTTATTCGGCTCCTGCACGCCCTGCTTTACCCTTCACCTCTGATTGTGTTTTCCAAATGCCAACAGCAGACGGATCGCTGCCAAGGACTCACAAGTCATTTAGCGACAATGAGGCCAAATGCTAAGACGCTGGTGGGAAAAAATGCAGTGCACAGTCGCACACACACCCCCACGGCCACTGTCGTCAGATTTGGGGAGAGAAATAATCAACCAGGTCTATGAAAACAAGCTGAAAAGATGCAACTATATAGGCTAGCCAATCTACAAGCTCACAATGGGGATTCTGTGGACGAATACATTTGGGGTCCTTGCCATGAAAATGCTTAAGAACCACTTAAAGCAAAAAAATTAAGTCCATAGACTTGGCTGGCACATGAAGTCACAAGTGAAAGCCAGACGTTGGAGGAGCTAGCGCCCCTCGAAAAGTTTTCAAAGTCAGCCTTGGCAGTGTGGGCCTTTTAAATTAGTTAACATAGCTTTCCCCTGAATACACGCACGCGCACACACGCACGCACGCACGCACGCACGCACGCACGCACGCACGCACGCACGCACGCACGCACGCACGCACGCACGCACGCACGCACGCACGCACGCACGCACGCACACACACACACACACACACACACACACACACACACACACACACACACACACACACACACACACACACACACACACACACACACACACACAAACCTCAGAGCAAATTAAATCCGTCTATCTCTCTAGTCGCGATTGCAACAAACGCACTTGCGATGGAATTTCTGCACGAGTGCCCGCCGTGATTGTCTTAATTACACTCAGGGCTCCTCGAAATGAAGAATCAAACCGAGGCAGACAAACCCACTACGCCCCGGCGTGAAATATCACATTAGTGTGCGTGATATTATTGTGGGAGTATAATATGACCACAGGCAGAGTCAAGCAGTCATTAATTTTGCGGGCGTTACGTTGACAGTATGGGGAATGTGAGTACAGTCTCTAATGAACGATGGCACGTGGCGATACCTTCTATTTAATCTGGAGGAATGGTGACTCATGCTAATTGGAACTATCTCTAAAGCTGTGGATAAGATCCACGGCATTGTTTGAACGCACAAGAAAATTCATTTTTAATGGCTTCGCAAAGACAGCAGGCTTGCCTTTGTAAATGAGACGTTGACAGAGCATAGAAAGAGGCATACAAAGGCTAGGACTACGGCACTCAAATGTTGTGTCATATTGCATAATGATGTGTGTACAATGTGTTGGTCGGCGCAAGCAGTGAAGCAAGCAGTGAAGCCTATATATATATATAATCACAGTGTTGCTGGCGGGCAGAAACTTTTGGTGTTTTTTGCGTAAATTAACACATTGACTCCCATGGGAATCCATAATAAACATCGGGTGCCCTGCTGTGTTTTTCACTAACCTTTGAAGAAGCACCCGTCCATTATCGTCGTTCCGTTTCATGAAAATCCCACACTGTGTATTGCCTCGGTACATGAGTATTGTCTTATTTAACGAAGCAACATGGCAGGCATGGTGGATGAAAATCCACCTTAAAATGTTGCGATGGTTTTTTATAGCTGTTCGAAAATCATCCACCACTCCGACAACAACAACAACAACCCACGAGGAACAGGGAAGCATGGGCAAACACCACCAACTTGGTACCGACAACGTGGTACAAGCTCAGGAACCCCTGAACAGAGTGGAGCTGGAGTGTGCCAAAGTTGGCCTTAGGCTAAATGCCAAGAAAACTGAGGTTATCACCTACAACATCTCACCGGAACATCCACCTCTCACAACAACAGGAGGCACGGTGCTGAAGGAAGTCAAGGACTTCAAGTATCTGGGCTCATGGGTCAACTCAACCAAGCAAGATCTGAAAGTGAGGAAGGCACTTGCATGGAGGGCCATGAATGGCATGACCAGTGTTTGGAACTCCAATCTCCCCCGACAAATCAAACTCAGCTTCTTCTACGCAACAGTGGAGTCTGTTCTCCTATACGGCAGTGAATGCTGGACCCTGAAGCCAACCCTGCAGAAGTCCCTTGACGGGTGCTACACCAGAATGCTGCGTGCAGTACTTAACATCAGCATGACTGTACATGTCACAAACAAGTCTCTGTATGAGGGATTACCAAGGGTGAGCCAGAAAATAGCAGCCAGGAGAATGAGACTAGCAGGACACTAACAAAGGCATCAAGAACTGCCAGCCAGCAAACTGGTGCTCTGGGAACCAACACACGGGCATCGATCAAGAGGACGCCCCACGCTAACATACGTGGATGTACTCAAGAGCGATGCAGGAGTGCAAAGTACCAACGAACTGGCCGGATGTATGGAGAATCGGGATGACTGGAAACGACGATGGAGGGCTCGTCTGAGGACGACCTAGAGAGAGACCATTATCACTGGTATCATCATAATACCTCTCAAACACCACCAACTGACCATTACTTATCACTGGTGTCAGTGGACTTGTCCACTGCTGGGGAAATGCATTTTGCATTTTGTATTCCCACAAAGCTGTTTGGACAAAATCACCATCCAGTAATGCAGTACTTCTGGTTGCTGTGGAATCCGAGAGTGGGATTTGCTTTATTTTAGCTGTCATTTCCTCATTTTCTAAACATGTTGTAAAAAAATATCGATAGATATTTTAATAATCGATATCGATTATGTATCGCAGGAGGACGTATCGATATATATCGCAATATCGATATTTCAGCACACCCCTACCATACATGTGACAGGCATGATGTGACAGCGTCACCAGACTTGAATTTCCACATGATGTTTTTTTTTATGGCCGTGGCTAGCGATTCAGCTAGGCTACTACAGTACTCTGCTTTTCCAAATGCTAATACAAAGGTCAAAGGTTAATTCATGGAAACAAAGCTATAGTTAAGTACAGTAATTTGCCTTTGATATCTTACCTGTCCTGCCATGGCATTTTCACAGACCAACGTCTCATACTCGATAGCAAAGACTGGGGCGTTATCGTTTATGTCCAGCACTGTGATGAGAGTGATTCCTTTTCCAATCTGGGTTGGGTCCTCTGAAAGACAGAGAAGACAGAAAGGTGAATTATAAATATACTTTGAGAGATACATATACAAATGTATAGTATATAGTAGAGTAGAGCATATAAACTATATGCAGCATAGTGGTACAGTTGCACATGCTATTTATCTTTTTTTTTTAGAGAGAGAGAGAGAGAGAGAGAGAGAGAGAGAGAGAGAGAGATTAATTTCCATGTCCTGCCAGCCAGGCCAGCCAGACCTTTTTCAGCAAACTTTGGTATTCACTCAGCCTTTAAAAAGGCCGGGTGTGTGTGTGTGTGTGTGAGGGTGTGTGTGTGTGTGTGTGTGTGTGTGTGTGTGTTTTTTACGCACGCGGGCCAATTTATGGAATATTGATCTCCCCTCATGTGTTTTTAATTAATCACAAAGGTCGAGCAAAATGAGGCAACTAATCCAAAAGTGCTGCTCTAATGAAAGAGCCGATGTGCCCATGCAGCTCGGCCTGACATCCACCTGGCCGCTCCGACGGGCATATCGGGCCAAGAGTGATCAGCCCAGCTAATTACACTCCGCCGCGGAAAACAAATGCGAGTGCCGTTTTCCACCACTGAGCGTAGCGAGGATTTATGCCTCCCCTCGCCTCCACGTCCGCCTGCCTGTCTGCCACGCACCAGCGGCTTAACGGCCGTGTCTGAGGGCGCTACTAGTAGGACGGTGATTCGGGCTGGCGTTGACACCGTGCTGACTACAGAGTGACGCTACAGATGATGACATTCGGGGGAGCGGCGGATGATTTGACGGTGATAAAAAGGACGCGTATCGCCTTGGGGTGTCTGTGTGTGTCTGTGTGTCTGTGTGGGGGTTGGGGCTGTATAACTGCTGTCGGTGGCTTTGTGGTGACTGACGGCGGCTCGAGTCATTCCCTCATGCTACCAAGACTCTTTCTGTCAGTGGGGGAAAGTAACTAAGTATAGGCCTACATCAAGTCCATTTCTTTATGCAATCAAGTTATCTGTAAATAATATGTATATTGCTTTCAAATCATTTTTTAAAATGCTTTGTTGTACACAGGTTGAGGCCTCGTATACCTCTCTTTGTTGCATTTTCCTTTTTTATTTTCTACGTATTTTCCCTTTTGTATGGTTTGTATTGTAAGTATTCCAAAAGGTTTAGTCATTTAAATGACGTCCCCTCA